>NC_041393.1:650270312-650343231 GCF_002162155.2 Triticum dicoccoides
CACCGTTGATACGTCTCCAACGTATCAACTTTTCCAAACACTTTTACCCGTGTTTTGGACTCTAACGTCCATGATTTGAATGAAACTAACCCGGACTGACACTGTTTTCAGCAGAACTGCCATGATGTTGTTTTTATGTGTAGAAAAGAAAAGTTCTCGGAATGTCCTGAAAATCCACGGAGGCACTTTTTGGAATTAATAAGAATTTCTGGGCGAAAGAAATACACCAGGGGGCCCACGGCCTGTCCACGAGACAGGGGGCGCCCCCCCATAGGGCGCGCCCCCTATCTCATGGGCCCCCTCGACCTCCACCAACCTCAATTCCAACTCCACATATTCACGTTCGGGGAGAAAAAATTGGGGAGAAAGTTTCATCGCGTTTTACGACACGAAGCCGCCGCCAAGCCCTAATCTCTCTCGGGAGGCCTGATCTGGAGTCCGTTCGGGGCTACGGAGAGGGGGATTCGTCGCCGTCATCATCATCAACCATCCTCCATCACCAATTTCATGATGCTCACCACCGTGTGTGAGTAATTCCATCGTAGGCCTACTAGACGGTGATGGGTTGGATGAGATTTACCATGTAATCAAGTTAGTTTTGTTAGGGTTTGATCCCTAGTATCCACTATGTTCTGAGATTGATGTTGCTATGACTTAGCCATGCTTAATGCTTGTCACTAGGGCCCGAGTGCCATGATTTCAGATCTGAACCTATTATGTTTTCATGAATATTTGTGTGTTCTTGATCCTATCTTGCAAGTCTATAGTCACCTATTATGTGTTATGATCCGATAACCCCGAAGTGACAATAATCGGGATACTTCTCGGTGATGACCATAATGTGAGGAGTTCATGTATTAACTATGTGCTAATGCTTTGTTCCAGTTCTCTATTAAAAGGAGGCCTTAATATCCCTTATTTTCTGCTAGGACCCGCTGCCACGGGAGGGTAGGACAAAAGATGTCATGCAAGTTCTTTTCCATAAGCATGCATGACTATTTACAGAATACATGCCTACATTACATTGATGAACTGGAGCTAGTTCTATATCACCCTATGTTATAGCTATTACATGAGGAATCGCATTCGGCATAATTATCCATCACTGATCCATTGCCTACGAGCTTTTCATATATTGTTCTTCGCTTATTTACTTTTCCATTGCTACTGTTACAATCACTACAAAAACCCAAAAACATTTATCTTTACCTTTGCTACCGTTACCTTTATTATCATACTACTTTGCTACTAAATACTTTGCTGCAGATACTAAGTTATCCAGGTGTGGTTGAATTGACAACTCAACTTCTAATACTCAAGAATATTCTTTGGCTCCCCTTGTGTCGAATCAATAAATTTGGGTTGAATACTTTACCCTCGAAAGCTGTTGTGATCCCCTACACTTGTGGGTTATCAAGACTAATTTCTGGTGCCATTGCCGAGGAGCACAACTCTATTCTTTGAGTCACTTCAGATTTATATCTGTTGATCACTATGAAGAACTTGAAAGACACAGAACTACTATTTTTCCCTCAACTACGAGGGGAGGTAAGGAACTGCCATCTAGCTCCGCACTAGATTCTCCTTCCGTTATTAGTAAGCTTGCGACACCTAAACTTGCTACTGCTACGAATTATGATATGTCGCATGTTATTGATGATGCCACTTCTGCTATGCATGATGAAACTACTTCTGTGCGTGATACTACTTTGCCATTAGGTGAATTTCTTGATGAACAACTTGCTAGAGTTAGGGGGAATGACATTATTGAAGATGCTATTATTGATGATAGTGATGATGAAGGTTCTCCCAATGATTATGTATTGCTTGTTGTTCCTGAGGGTTATGTTATGAATGAAGAAGCTGCTAGAGCTATCTTTGCTTGCAATGATAGATATGATCTTAAAAAATTATTGGCTAAATGGAAGTAGCAGTCTCTTAATGCTAGAATGAAACCTGACCCTGCTTTTGCTACTTCACCTATCTGTGTTACTGATAAGGATTATGAATTCTCTGTTGATCCTGAAATTATTACTTTAGTTGAATCTGATCCTTTTTATGGCCTTGAATCTGAAACTGTCGTGGCACATCTTACCAAGTTGAATGATATATGTCGGATTTCGGGTTCCGGCAGACCCTTGAGGTTCGAACTCTGGGGTGCGCACGAAGATCTATCCCCTACCAACTCACGTCTCGAAGCTTCGCAAAGAATCTAGGCTAGGAAGAAGAACACACAATGGACACAAGGTTTATACTGGTTCAGGCCACCTTTGTGGTGTAATACACTACTCCAGTGTGTGGTGTGGTGGATTGCCTCAGGGACTAATGATGAACAATACAAAGGGAGAAGAGCCTCGCGAGGGGCTGTTCTTGAGCTGGTGCAATGAACTACTTGGGTGAGTTCAGTCGCCTCTCTCCCCCTCTCTCTAGTCTATGCGCAATCTCGACCCCTCCCCCTCTGTTGTGGTGGCTAGTCCTTTTTACTGAGGGAGGCCCTGGGTCTCTTCCCAAATAATGAGTGGGAAGGGTGCCAAGAATTGGCCATTTTGAAGGGGAACATCTTGTACACTTATCCTTACTAAAGTTGGTCTTCGACTGGTAAAGACTCTGGCGGTGATGCCGTCTGGGCTCCATGATGACTTCCATCCTGCTGTCGTGCTGGTCTTGGTCTTGTTGCACAAAAACAGTAACCTTTGCCTGATGCCTTGGCCTGTGCTTGCCCCCTTTGAACCAAAGGGGAAACAAGGACACTGCACAGGCCGGCGCCCACCTGGCGCCCGCCTGGTCTTGGTCGTCATGGTTTGTGTCACGGGCTCCTCGCGAGGTGCCCTGCCTTGATCTCTCCGCCTCCTCGCGAGCCTGCCTCATGAGGCTGCTCCTGAGGAAGCTTCCTGTCGTCCGCGTGGCTTGGCCCCTCACGAGGGTCTTGAGCTTGACTGTTGAAGCTGGGCTGCACTGGGCCTCCGCTTGAGCCACGCCGCAGGTAGGCAAGTCTGGGGACCCCCATTCCCAGAACACCGACAGTAGCCCCCGGGCCCAAGGCGCACTCGGACTTGGCTTAGCAGAGAAGCGAAGGGGCAAGTGCGAAGCGCCGCGGGCCCCAATAGCTTGCGGCCATGGACGCCGCGTGGCGATTGATTGGACGTGGGCGTCTCCGCTTCCCCATGACGCCTCAGCAACCGCACGACTTAACAAGTCCCTGCATGTAAAAATGGGTCATGATTACCTGCGATCGTGGAGGCCGGCGGTTGGCCTTCTCCGGCTATAAGTACGGAATGGTGCGAGCCCTTTCAGTCCATTCCTTCCTGCTACTCCTTTCCCTCCATCCCTGCTACTCGCCGTCCCCATGGCACCGCCGAAGAGGTTCTTGGCCGTGGAGAAGGGAAAGGCTCGTCGGGAAGGGCCTGACTCTCCTCCGACCAAGCGCGGCCGGGGCCGCCCTCGCAAGCATCATGTGGCCCCCGTAGTGGCTTCCCGTGGTTGTGGAGGCGGTCCCCTGCGCGGCGAGCCCCCGGTTGTCGTTGGGAGGCACGCCGTGGCTGCGCGACCCCCCAGACCGCGCTTCCACTCGGCGGAGGTGTTGCCGGAGTTCGTCGTGTGGTCGGCGGACCCGACCGGCACCTGGCTCCAGCTTCCCCGCTTCTTTGTAGGTGAACTTCCGGCTGGCGCACCGGGCGGCCTCTAGCTTCAGGCGGACGGTTGCTGCAGTAGGGCCTCCTGGGTTTCGCTGGAGGTCTACGTCGCCAGGAATGCGGCCCTAACCCATGGCTGGCAAACGTTTGCCCGCGCGCGTGGCCTGAGCCAGCGGTGCACCCTGCACTTCAAGTTTGACGGCGATGCCACCCTCTACGTGAGGGTGTTTGGGGAAGACAGTCGTCGTGCTGGGTGCTGCCCCGAAGACAATGACAGCGGCCGTGTACCCAGCCCTGACGTTGATCGGGATGAAGATGGCGGCAGGCGCGTGGTCAGCAGCACTCGGGGCTCGCCAAGCTTTGGCGACTCTCCTTCGGATAGCAGCTCCTCCAGCGGTGGCCGCGACCAGCCCCCGCGCCGTCGCGCCCGCCTGGGGGAAGGTAGCAGGCCAGTCCACCGTCGCACCACAGTGAAGCGCGAGGAGGAATCTGACTGACGTCCGGAGGAAGTACGAGCCCTCGCTGCGAGTTGGTGCCGAGCAAGTCCCTTTCCTGTGCAAAGAGAAAGTAGTATAGGGCCCCGCGGGGGCGTGTTGAACTATTGCTGTTAATTATCATGTTGTTTCCGCTATTTCTGTGCTATGTTCCTGTGCCGCATACCCATGTGCGGGAATTACTTAGCTCGGGGAGGCTTGTTGCGGTCCTCGCCTCTTGAGGCTGAGGCATCGCCGTGGGCTTCATGCCCTGCAAGGATTAGTCAGGAGGGGTAGCTTCCGGTCTCGGTTGTGGGGGCGACCGACCCAGGTCCTGTGCTCGCGTTGCGACGCCCGTGGGGCACGGACTGGGAGGGGTGCTCCCGTAGCGGACTCGGATAGGAAAGCTACAAACGTCTGAGGCAGAAAACACTCGCGAGGGTGCCCGCGTAACTCCCTCGTGAGACTTGCACGAGAGAAAATGAGGCAAGTAAGCGAAAAAGACAAAGAGTCACAAGCTAGGGACGGCAATAGCTCCAATAAAACTTCAAATAGGAACGAACAAGCCAACTGCAGAAAGCAAATGGAAAAGCCGCGTCCGACACCTAATCTAGTCTTCGACGTCTTCTCACCAGCGCGGAGCTAAGTGCTGCCACTGGGCATGGGCGGGAGCCCCCGAGGCCCGAGGGCGGCACTCCGGAGACTCCGGGGCGTGTACAGCCCCACTCATTATTACGTGAGAGTGTCACGGGCGGTGAGCTTCACAGGCATTGGCCTTCTTCACAGGCACCGGGCCTTTTCCAAAAAGTGGCAGCTTCACAGGCATTGGCCTTCTTCACAGGCACCGGGCCTTTTCTAAAAAGTGACAACTTCACAGGCATTAGCCTTCTTCACAGGCACCGAGCCTTTTCCAAAAAGCGGCAGCTTCACAGGCATTGGCCTTCTTCACAGGCACCAGGCCTTTTCCAAAAAGCGGCAGCTTCACAGGCATTGGCCTTCTTCACAGGCACCGGGCCTTTTCCGTAGGCACTAGGCCTTGCTTAGGGGTAGAACCTTCGGAGATGTTGAATGTTCCACGCATTCTGGATGGGTACCCCCTCCTGGGTCTCCAAGCGCACGGAGCCGGGCCTGGAAACATGAACAACCTTGAATGGGCCCTCCCACATGGGAGAGAGCTTGTGCAGCCCCTCCCTAGAGAGGACCCGCCTGAGCGTGAGGTCCCCTACCTCAAGAGTTCTGGGGTGGATGTTGCGGCAGTGGTATCGTCGCAGCGCCTGTTGATACCTTGCCGCCCGCAGCGCGGCCTCTCGACGGCGTTCCTCCCCGCACAAGATCCGTCCCCCGCATGGCGTCTTGCTGCGTCTTGTCGGACGCCAAGCCCCGTGTGGAACGACGCCTGACCTCGTGAGGGAGGACAACCTCAGCTCCATAGACGAGGAAGAATGGGGTTTCGCCAGTCGACTTGGTCGTGGTCGTGCGGATAGACCACAGCACAGACTGGAGCTCGTCATACCAGCCCCTGCCGCAGGCCTCCAGCTTCTTCTTGAAGGTCCGGGTTTTGAGGCCCCTTAGGACTTCCGCGTTGGCTCGCTCAGCTTGGCCATTGTTCCGGGGGTGTGCTACCGAAGCGTAGCATGTCTACGTTCCAAGGTTAGCATAGTACGTTTTGAAGAGATTGCTGGTGAATTGCGAACCGTTGTCGGTGATGATGCGGTTAGGCACCCTGAATCGGCTCACGAGGCCCCTGATGAACTTGAATGTGGAGCCTGCTGGAATGGTGCGGACAACTTCCACCTCAGCCCACTTGGTGAACTTATCCACGGCAACATAGAGGTAACGATAGCCCCCTGGTGCCCGAGGGAACGGGCCCAGGATGTCCAGCCCCCAAACCGCGAACGGCCGTGAGAGGGGTATGGTCTGCAGGCCCTGAGCTGGCTGATGGATCTGCTTGGCGTGGAATTGGCAGGCTTCACAAGCCTTCACCAGCTCGACGACATCGTTGAGTGTCGTGGGCCAGTAGAACCCGCTGCGGAACACCTTCTCAACGAGGGTTCGTGATGATGAGTGGTGCCCACAGTCTCCACCATGTATGTCTGCCAACAGCTCCCTTCCTTGCTCCCTGGAAATGCAACATAAGGACACGTCATTTGGTCGCTTCCGGTAGAGCTCTCCGTCCTTGATGCAGTAGGCCATGGCCTATCGCGCCACATGCTCCGCGTCCTCCTCCCTCTCCAGCAGGGTCCCTTGCATCAAGTAGTCCTTGAACTCTGCGGTCCAGCATCCTTCCCGAGGTTCCAACGCTAGGAGCAAGCGTGCCCCTGAGGCCGGGCCACATGCCGGGGCTCCCGAGGCAGGCGACTGTGGGAGCTCCTCCCTAGGTTGTGCCGTGCTTGATAGCGATGGTGCCGCCGAAGGTTTGAAGAGTCGCTCCTCAAAGACGCCAGGCTCCTAAGGCAGCCGCCTGGATGCCCTCTTGGCAATGTCATCAGCCTCTTGGTTGGTGCTACGGGGCACGTGTTATAACTCCAACCCCCAAAACTGTTTCTCCATCCTGCGGACCTCCGCGAGGTACGTTCCATGTGCTCGTTCTTCGGCTCGTATACGTTGTTGGAGAAGTTGACGAGGAGTTGCGAATCGCCCTTGATAGTGATTCGCTTTGCCCCCAAGGTGACGGTAGCCTTCAAGCCCGCTATCAGGCCCTCTTATTCTGCTATGTTGTTGGAGACCTTCTCCCCATGCTGGAAGTAGAGCTGGATGGCATAGTAAAGCTTGTCTTGAGTGGGGGATATGAGCACTGCACCAGCCCCCGCGCCTTGTCGTGAGAATGCTCCATCGAAGTACATGACCCAGCCGTCCGGCGCTTCACTTCCTGGGGAAAGCGACCGGTCCTCGCCCGTTTTGAGCCCCGGTGCCTCTATCCATTCCGCCACGAAATCTGCAAGCGCAGCTCCTTTAATGACCCTGGTCGTGCTAAATTCTAGCTGGAACGCTTGCAGTTCAATGTTCCATTCGGCGACCATCCCAGCTGTGTTGGGGCTCCTGAGTACCCTTTCCAGGGGGTAGGCTGAGACGACCTTGATGGGATGGCCTTGAAAGTAGTGCCGCAGCTTCTCCGAGGCCACTAACAGTGCGAGGAGTTTTTGGGGCATGGGTTACCGCGCCCTCGCATCTCGCAGCACCGTGCTGATGAAGTATACCGGGTGCTCGACGAGGTTGAGGGTGCTGGCGTGGACCGCGTGCTCTGGAGGTTGAGGTACCTCCTGAGACGACGTAGCCCCCAGCGCTTGGTCGCCTGAGGGGGCCTCCTCCGCTTCGGGTGCGTTCCCCTGATGAGGCGGATCCTTTTCTGCCGAGGTCGTGGTCTTCGCGAGGCCTTCCTGGCCTTGCTCCGCTTCGGCCGGGACTGTGGCTGTGGCCGTGGTCCAGCGCTCTTCTCTAACTGCCACCAGGGCTGCGCTGGTGGAATAGGGGGTGGCTGCAAGGTAGAGCACCAAGGGCTCCCGAGGACACGGAGCTACCATCACCGTAGGTCTGGTAAGGTACCTCTTGAGATCTTGGAATGCCTTGTCGGCCTCTTCCGTCCATTCGAAGGGGCCTTTCTTCTTCATCAGCTTGAAGAAGGGCAGTGCTCGCTCCCCCAGCTTGGAGATGAAACGTGCAAATGCGGTTACACACCCGGTGAGCTTCTGCATTTCTCTGAGGGTCTTCGGCGGCCTCATGTCTTCGACTGCCTTGACCTTCTCTAGGTTGGCCTTGATGCCCCTGTGGGACACGAGGAAGCCCAGGAGCTTGCTCGAGGGGACTCCAAACACGCACTTCTCCGGGTTGAGCTGCAGGTCCACTTCATTGAGGCTCTCAAAGGTTTCTTCCAAATCATGTATCAGGGTTTTCTCCTCCCAAGACTTCACCACAATGTCATCGACGTAAGCTTCAGTGTTCCTCCCGAGCTGTCAGCCTAGGGCGATGTGCATCAGCCGCTGAAAGGTCGCGCCTACGTTGTGCAACCCAAAAGACATGCAGGTATAGCAGTACACTCCACACGGGGTTAGGAAGGCCATTTTCTCCACGTCCTCTACCGCCATCTTGATCTGATGATAGCCCGAGAAGGCATCCAGGAAGCATAATAGGTTACATTCAGCTGTAGAGTCGATGATCTGGTCAATGCGAGGGAGCGGGAATGGATCCTGCTGGCAGGCTTTGTTGAGGTTGGTGAAGTCTACACACATGCATTCCTTTTCCTCCCTTTTTTGGCACGACAACAGGGTTGGCCAGCCAATCAGGGTAGCGGACCTCGCGAATGACTCCCGCTGCTTCTAACTTGCGGGTCTCTTGGATGATGAAGGCCTGCTTTTCAATGGACTGCCGCCTTGCCTTCTGCTTCACGGGGCGCACGTTGGGCACACGTTGAGATGATGTTCAATTACATCCCTTGGGACCCCTGCCAGCTGATTAGGCTCCCATGCGAACACCTTCTTGTTCGCGCGCAGGAACCTGACTAGGGCCTCCTCCTGCTCAGGCTCAAGGTTGGCACCTATGGTGAAGGTAGCGCCAGTGGGTCCATCCTCGTCGACTGGTACCTGCTTGGTCTCCGCCTTGTCTTGGCTGAATAGCTGCTTCTTTTTAGCTGGCGCAGCCCCCTTGGGCTCGAGGACATCTGTGCTGGCGGGTTGCGCCACCGCGGCCGTCTTGAAAGCGAGCTTGAGCGCCTGCAATGCATCCCCGGTGTCTCCGGAGACGGTAAGGACGCCGTTGCTCCCGGGCATCGTCATGAGGTTGTACGTCGGGTGAGTCGCAGCGATGAACTGGGCCAAGGCTGGGTAGCCGAGGATGGTGTTGTACGGGAGACCGATGGGGGCAATGTCAAAGTCGATCAACTCCGTGCGGAAGTTGTTGTGGGTGCCGAAGGTCACCGGGAGGCGGATCTATCCCAAGGAGCCGGTGGAAGCGCCTCCGACGCCCGAGAAGGGCCTGCTGGCCTGAAGCCGCTCTGGCGGCACGTGGAAGAGGCTGAAGGCTTCCACCGAGAGCATGTTGAGGCCAGCACCACCGTCGATGAGGGTCCTGGTGACGACCACCTGGCAGATGGTGGGGGTGCATAGCATCGGGAGCGCGCCCGAATAGGCTGGGTTGGAGGGGTGATCATTCGAGCTGAAGGTCAGATTGGCCTTGGGCGCCACCCAGCCCGGGAGGGTTTCTAGGCGCTTGGAGGCGGTGCCGATCTGGCTGGTGAACGGCTTGACGTGGCGGCTCGAAGGTGGTGCCTGTGAGCCGCCTAGGAGAGCTGCGACGATCGGGGGCACTGGCGCGGCGCAATGGGTGAGGAAGAGGTCGCGCAGCTCCCCCCAGGAGGTCACAGAAGCCGTCGGTAGGTGGAGCAGCCACATGCGCGGAACGCCGACGAGGGCCATGGGAAACCATTTGGCCATCACCCTGTCGTCGCCCCCGGCCTTGAGGACGGCCTCCTCGTACACCAGCAGGAAAGCAAGCGGACCCGTTGTGCCATTGTAGCGCGGCGGCATCTCTGGCTTGAACTTGCGCGGCCACTGCAGTTGTCGCAAGGCGGGGGCCAAGGCTCGGAGCGCCCTGGCCCCAGTGCATCGGCTGCTTGAGCGGGCGGCGCGGTGTCGCCCATGAGGGCGAAGCGTCATGTCGGTGGAGAGCGGGTCGATGGAAGGAAGATTCTAGCGCACCCCTACCTGGCGCGCCAAATGTCCGATTTCGGGTTCCAGCAGACCCTTGAGGTTCGAACTCTGGGGTGCGCACGAAGATCTTTCCCCTACCAACTCACATCTCGAAGCTTCACAAGGAATCTAGGCTAGGAAGAAGAACACACAAGGGACACAAGGTTTATACTGGTTCAGGCCACTATTGTGGTGTAATACCCTACTCCAGTGTGTGGTGTGGTGGATTACCTCAGGGACTGATGATGAACAATACAAAGGGAGAACAGCCTCGCGAGGGGCTGTTCTCGAGCTGGTGCGATGAATTGCTTGGGTGAGTTCAGTCGCCTCTCTCCCTCTCTCTCTAGTCTATGCGCAATCTCGATCCCCCTCCCCCTCTGCTGTGGTGGCTAGTCCTATTTACTGATGGAGGCCCTGGGTCTCTTTCCAAATAATGAGTGGGAAGGGTGCCAACAATTGGCCATTTTGAAGGGGAACATCTAGTACACTTATCCTAACTAAAGTTGGTCTTCGACTGGTAAAGACTCTGGCGGTGACGCCATCCTAGGCTCCATGATGACTTCCATCCTGCCGTCCTGCTGGTCTTGGTCTTGTTGCACCGAAATGGTAACCTTTGCCTGATGCCTTGGCCTGTGCTTGCCCCCTTTGCACCAAAGGGGAAACAAGGACACTGCGGAGGCCGGCGCCCGCCTGGTCTCGGTCGTCATGGCTTGCTTCACGGGCTCCTCGCGAGGTGCCCTGCCTTGATCTCTCCGCCTCCTCGCGAACCTGCCTGATGAAGCTACTCCTGAGAAGCTTCCTGTCGTACGCCCCGCGAGGCTTGGCCCCTCGCGAGGGTCTTGAGCTTGAGCTGTTGAAGCTGGGCTGCACCGGGCCTCCGCTTGAGCCACGCCGCAGGCCGCAGGCAGGCAAGTCTGGGGACCCCCGTTCCCATAACGCCGACAATATGGCTACCATGTTTACTAATGATGAGAAGTCTCGCTATTTTTATATCCTTAAGATATTTCCGTTCTCATTAAAGGGTGATGCTAAGACTTTGTATAATTCTCTTGCTCCTAGTTGTGTGCGTAGTCCCCAGGATATGATTTATTACTTCTCTGCTAAATATTTCCCTGCTCATAAGAAACAAGCTGCCTTGCGGGAAATATGTAATTTTGTGCAAATCAAAGAAGAGAGTCTCCCACAAGCTTGGGGGAGGCTTCTCCGGTTACTTAATGCTTTGCCTGATCATCCTCTTAAGAAAAATGAAATACTTGATATCTTTTATAATGGACTAACCGATGCTTCCAAGGACTACTTGGATAGTTGTGTTGGTTGTGTTTTTAGGGAAAGAACAGTCGACGAAGCTGAAATATTATTGAATAATATGTTGACTAATGAAAATAATTGGACTCTTCCTGAGCCAATTCCTAAGGCAATTGCTGAACCAATTGAGCCAACTCCTGAGCCTATTCCTAAACCCACTCCAAAGAAGAGAGGTGTTTTATTTCTCAGTCCTGAAGATATGCAAGAGGCAAAGAAATCAATGAAAGAAAAAGGTATTAAAGCTGAAGATGTTTAGAATTTACCTCCTATTGAAGAAATACATGGTCTTAATATACCGCCTATTGAAGAACCACATTGTCTTGATAACCCGACACAGGTAGTAAAGGTAAATTCTCTCTATAGATATGATAAAGTTGAAATCCCCTCTACTAAATTTCATAGCCCGTGCTTAGATGAATTTGATGACTTTATGGCTAGCCAAGAAAGTTTTAATGCTTATGTTGGTAGAGAGTTAAAGAATAATGCTTTCGAGATAGGATGTGTGAGCGATAATATGGCTAGAGTTAACTGTGAACTTCAACTCGTTAGCAAATATGCTTCTATGGTTGCTACTCAAGCTGAGCAAGTACTTAAAGCTCAAAATGATTTGCTTGATGAATTAAATAATAAAAATGTCTTTGCTATTAGAGTGGCTACTAGAACTGGTAGAATGACTCAGGAACCTTTGTATCCTCAAGGCCACCCTAAGAGAATCGAGCAAGATTCTCAGAGAAATATTTTAGAGGCACCTAGTTCTTCTAAAAATAAGAAAAAGAAAAACAATAGAACTTTGCATGCTTCTAGTGAACCTACTGTAGACATACCTGAGAATCCCAATGATATTTCTACTTTTGATGCTGAAACACAATCAGGTGATGAACATGAACCTAGTGATAATGATAATGATAATGTTCATGATGATGCTCAACCTAGCAAAAACAATGAAGTAGAGATTGAACCTGTTGTTGGTCTTGATAACCCACAATCAAAGAATCAACGTTATGATAAGAGAGATTTTGTTGCTAGGAAGCATGGTAGAGAGAGAGAACCATGGGTTCAGAAACCCATGCCCTTTCCTCCTAAACCATCCAAGTCAAAGGATGATGAGGATTTTGAGCGCTTTGCTGAAATGATTAGACCTATCTTCTTACGTATGTGCTTAACTGATATGCTGAAAGTAAATCCTTATGCTAAGTATATGAAAGATATCATCACAAATAAAAGAACGATATCGGAAGCTGAAATTTCCACCATGCTTGCTAATTACATTTTTAAGGGTGGAATACCAAAGAAACTTGGAGATCCGGGTTTGCCAACTATACCATGCTCCATTAAAAGAAATTATGTTAGAATTGCTTTATGTGATCTTGGAGCCGGTGTTAGTGTTATGCCTCTCTCTTTATATCGTAGACTTGAATTGAATAAGTTGACACCTACTGAAATATCTTTGCAAATGGCTGATAAATCAACTGCTATACTTGTCGGTATTTGTGAGGATGTGCCTATTGTGGTTGCAAATGTCACTATCTTAACGAACTTTGTTATTCTTGATATTCCCGAGGACGATAGTATGTCTATTATCCTTGGTAGTCCTTTTCTTAATACCGCAGGGGCTGTTATTGATTGCAACAAAGGCAATGTCACTTTTCATGTTAATGGTAATGAGCATATGGTACACTTTCCGAGGAAACAATCTCAAGTTCATAGCATCAATTCTATTGGAAAAGTTCCAACTATCATTATTGGAGGTTTTGAATTTCCTCTTCCTACTGTCAACAAAAAGTATGATATTCTTATTGTTGGGGATTTTCATATCCCCGTTGAAGTAACTTAGTGTTATTCGAAATTTCTCTGGTTCCGTGTTATTCGGAATGAGTTTGTTAACAAGACTTGATCAACCTTGTTAGTGGTTTCATTTTGATGATCATGAGATGGATGAAACTAAAAGGCACAACCTTCTGTACCCTCTTTTTACTTTCTATTATTTAGAATAAATAAAGGAAAAATAGTATTATCCATCTGTTTTCTGAATTATCCGTGTAATAAAAAATAGTCCAAAAATAAAAGTGCTCCAAATTCCCTGCAAATTTAGTATGATTTTTTCTAGAATATTTGAGGATTTTAGGCACTCAAAACACTGCAGGAGGGGCAAGCACCAGGCCACAAGAGTGGAGGGCGCGCCCCCCTATAGGGCGCCCTCCTGTCTCGTGGGCCCCTGGTGGCCCCCCTTCACTTATGCCAGCACCCACACACTTCATCTTCTACCCCAAAAAATCCCCATCCAGCTTAAGCACGAGTTCTAGCTTGTTTTGCTGTGATTTTCGATCTCCTTGCTCAAAGCTCCATTCACAAAACTGCTTTGGAAGATTGTTGCTTGGTATGTGACTCCTCCATTGGTCCAATTAGTTTTTGTTCTAGTGCTTTATTCATTGCAAATTTTTGCTGCATAGGTGACCATGTTCTTGAGCTTGCATGTTAAATTTATGAGGTCCCAAGCAATTCTAATGCATGATATAGGCTCTAGGCACTTGTAGGAGTACTTGCTACCAATCTTGTTTAGCTTTATTCACTTTTATTTTGAAGTTACTAAAATTTCAGAAATTTTTCAGAAAATGTTAAGGAAACTTTTGAGGGGCTCTTCTAGCCAAAGGTCTCAAGAAAAAGAAGCCAAAGAGAAGGAAAAAGCCAAGTATAATCTTCCTCGCTTAGTGGAAGTAAGGTCGTGTGAATGGCCATTGAGGATTTCTTGAAAGAAGGTGGAATTCATGAAGATTTTTATTCTTTGATAGAGACTGCAGGCCTCACCAGTTTCATCAACGACCGGACCGATCAGTATCTCTTACTCGCCAATACTTTTGTGCAAAACTTTTATTATTATCCTAAGAAGTCACCGTCTGCAGTATCATTTCACTTATATGATGAATTCAAAGAAATGTCTTTACGTAATTTTTGCGCGGTGTGTAGGATACCTTATGAGGGAGAATTAGAGGAACCCCATCGTGAAGATGTGGATGGCTTTGTTAAAATTATAGCTGTAGAGGAGCCAAAGAAGAGCTCTGAGGCAAAAGTCTAGCATACACTTTCCTATTTTACGCTACTTTGCCATATTTGCTATTAGATGCTTGATTGGTCATGGAAATAGTGGAAACTTAAGTGTTCCTGATATTATCATTCTTCAACATGCCTTGCGTGGAGACAATACTTTTAGTATGGGTGTCGTCGTTGCTAAACGGCTAGCCCTAAATCGTACAAAAGGCCCCATATTTGGAGGTATCTATGCTGCACGTCTTGCTAAACATTTTCAGATACCCATTAGGCACCATGAGAAGGAGGAGATAACATTTTAGATTACAAGAGCATGGTAGCACACAAGTTTATTGTTGACAACGAAGAAAAGATGCTCTTGTATAAACTTAGATTCAATAAGAGACACTTTGAGATTATTATTTTGCCTGCGCCTTTGTTGTTTGATTTGCTTGCAGAAAATTTTCTTGTCACACCGGAAGCGGTGAACAATCATCGAGCTCAAGCTTTTACTCCAGAACCTGAACCTGAGCCGGAACCTAAACTGGACCCTTATCGTGCATCATCTGTCCAGTGGGATCCGTAGATGACCAGCCAGTGGTATCCTGGTTACACCTCCCATTACACCGGGGAGAGTAGCGGCGGTCCTTGGTATTAAACCAACTTAGGCCAAAAACCTAAGCTTGGGGGAGTACGTATTTCTCACCGACTTTACATTCATGTTCACACACTAGTTGTCAGTGCTCATACTCTTTCATTGTATTATCCATGCTAGTTTAAATTTCTTTTTCTAGTTTTCTTCTTTTGTGTTTGATAAACCTTAAGAAAAAGCAAAAAAAAATAGTTATTTTAATTTCCATGCTTGTAGTAGAAATTAAAATGAAAACCCAAAAAGATTTCTAGTTCTTCTTCTTACTTGTTGGGAGCTTTCCCGTGTAAACAGTTTTATTTTCTTTTCCTTCCTTTGGGGGTCGAGAAGACCATATTGAAAATGCTTAGTGGCTCTCATATGCTTGATTGTTTATTTAACTTAGAGCCCATGTTACTTGTCTTCTCTCTTGAGTTGAATGCTTGCAGATTCCAGCTTAGTCCAATGCACGTGCACTCTTATTATTATACACATCGTTCGGTCGTGCAAGTGAAAGGCAATAATGACGATATATGATGGACTTATTGGGATGAGAAAAGCTGGTATGAACTCGACCTCTCTTGTTTTTGTAAATATGATGAGTTCATCATTTCTGAGTCAGCTTATTATGAAGTAAACATATTTGCAATGACATTTAGAGATTATAGTTGCTTGTGCCATGCTTGATTAGCTATGAGTTATAATGGTTTACCTTGCGTGCCAACATGCTATTAGAATGATTATGATGTGATATGATGGGATGGTATCGTCCTTTGAATGAATGGAGTGACTCGACTTGGCACATGTTCACGCATGTAGTTCAATCAAATCAACATAGCCTTCATGGTATTTATGTTCATGGTGGATTATATCCGACTCATGCTTGTACTTGGTGTGAATTAATTTTAATGCATGTTTATGACTGTTGTCGCTCTCTCAGTTGGTCGCTTCCCAGTCTTTTGCTAGCCTTCACCTGTACTAAGCGGGAATACTGCTTGTGCATCCAAACTCCTTAAACCCCAAAGTTGTCCCATATGAGTCCACTATACCTTCCTATATGCGGTATTTACCTGCCGTTCCAAGTAAATTTGTATGTGCCAAACTCCAAACCTTCAAATGAAATTCTATTTTGTATGCTCGAGAAGCTCATGTTATAACTAGGGCTGCCTATATCTTCCATGCTAGGTGGGTTATTCTCAAGAGGAGTGGACTCCGCTCCTCATTCACAAGAAAGGGCCGGTAACCGGGATGCCCAGTCCCGTGATCCAGAAAGATCAAAGCAAATCAAAATAATTAAACAAAACTCCCCCAGGGCTGTTGTTAGTTGGAGGCACTCGTTGTTTCAAGCAAGCCATGGATTGATGCTTGTTGGTGGTTGGGGGAGTATAAACCTTTACCATTCTGTTTGGGAACTGCCTATAATGCATGTAGTATGGAAGATACAGCCATCTCATAGTTGTTGCGTTGACAGCGAAAGTATGCCGCTCAAAATGTTATTCAATCTCTATTTTAAAATCGAGCTCTGGCACCTCTACAAATCCCTGCTTCCCTCTGCGAAGGGCCTATCTATTTACTTTTATGTTGATTCATCACCCTTTTTATTAAAAAGCACCCGCTGGAGAGCACACTGCCATTTGAATTCATTACTATTGGTTTATATTGGGTATGACTTGACTGGATCTCTGTTACCATGAATTACAATGTTTAGTCAGTCCTTGATCTTTAAAGGTGCTTTGCATTTATGTTTTGCAGTCTCAGAAAGGGCTAGCAAGATACCATTTTGTTATATCATGTTATGATTGTTTTGAGAAAGTGTTGTCATCCGAGTTTTATTATTATGGCTCGCTAGCTGATTATGTTATTGGTATGAGTAATTGTGAGACCTAAGTGTTATTGTGAGTATGGTTAGTTCATAATATTTGCTGAAACTTGAATGCTGGCTTTTCATGTTTACAACAACAAGAGCAAATAGAGTTTGTAAAAGTTTTTCTTTATCACTTTCAGTTTATCAACTGAATTGCTTGAGGACAAGCAAAGGTTTAAGCTTGGGGGAGTTGATACGTCTCCAACGTATCAACTTTTCCAAACACTTTTGCCCTTGTTTTGGACTCTAACTTGCATGATTTGAATGAAACTAACCCGGACTGACACTATTTTCAGTAGAACTGCCATGATGTTGTTTTATGTGTAGAAAAGAAAAGTTCTCGGAATGTCCTGAAAATCCACGGAGGCACTTTTTAGAATTAATAAGAATTTCTGGGCGAAAGAAATACACCAGGGGGCCCACGGCCTATCCACGAGACAGGGGGGCGCCCCCCCCTATAGGGCGCGCCCCCTATCTCGTGGGCCCCCTGGACCTCCACCGACCTCAACTGCAACTCCATATATTCATGTTCGGGGAGAAAAAAATTGGGGAGAAAGTTTCATCACGTCTTACGACACGGAGCCGCCACCAAGCCCTAATCTCTCTCAGGAGGGCTGATCTGGAGTCCGTTCGGGGTTCCGAAGAGGGGGATTCATCGCCATCGTCATCATCAACCATCCTCCATCACCAATTTCATGATGCTCACCGCCGTGCATGAATAATTCCATCGTAGGCTTGCTGGACGGTGATGGGTTGGATGAGATTTACCATGTAATCAAGTTAGTTTTGTTAGGGTTTGATCCCTAGTATCCACTATGTTCTGAGATTGAAGTTGCTATGACTTTGCCATGCTTAATGCTTGTCACTAGGGACCGAGTGCCATGATTTCAGATCTGAACCTATTATGTTTTCATGAATATATGTGTGTTCTTGATCCTATCTTGCAAGTCTATAGTCACCTATTATGTGTTATGATCTGACAACCCCGAAGTGACGATAATCGGGATACTTCTCGGTGATGATCGTAGTTTGAGGAGTTCATGTATTCACTATGTGCTAATGCTTTGTTCCGGTTCTCTATCAAAATGAGGCCTTAATATCCCTTAGTTTCCGCTAGGACCCCGCTGCCACAGGAGGGTAGGACAAAAGATGTCATCCAAGTTCTTTTCCATAAGCACATATGACTATTTACGGAATACATCCCTACATTACATTGATGAACTGGAGCTAGTTCTATATCACCCTATGTTATAGCTATTACATGAGGAATCGCATCCGGCATAATTATCCACCACTGATCCATTGCCTACGAGCTTTTCATATATATTGTTCTTCGCTTATTTACTTTTCTGTTGCTACTGTTACAATCACTACAAAAACCCAAAAACATTTATCTTTACCTTTGCTAGCATTACCTTTATTATCATACTACTTTGCTACTAAATACTTTGCTGCAGATACTAAGTTATCCAGGTGTGGTTGAATTAACAACTCAACTGCTAATACTCAAGAATATTCTTTGGCTCCCCTTGTGTCGAATCAATAAATTTGGGTTGAATACTTTATCCTCGAAAGCTGTTGCGATCCCCTACACTTGTGGGTTATCACCCGTGGTGTTGCCTCTGGATGAACAGGACCTCGATCGGCCGAGCCGGTTGGGGCTGGATGAACAGGACCCCGTGGAGGGCTAGATGAACAGGACGACCCCGTGGAGGGTTGGATGAACAGTAGACGGTGGAGGGGTGGATGCACAGTAGCCCATGGAGGGGTGGTTGAACAGGAGCCCGTGGAGAGGGGTGGTTGAATAGTAGCCGGTGGAGTAGCGCGCGGTGGAGGCTGGATGAACAGGAGCCCGTGGATGAACAGTCATAGGTGGAGGCTGGAGGAGGTCGACGGTGGATGAACAGTTGCCCGTGGAGGCTGAAGGAGGTCGACGGTGGAGATGAACAGTATCCCGTGGAGTCCCGTTTTGTGGTACGCCACACCCCTCCCGATGAACAGGACCCCCGTTTCGACCGTAGCGCTCCAACACAAGTCTGTTTCCTCTGTTTTGCGGTACGCCACACCCCTCCCGATCAAGAGGACCCCGTTTCGACTGTAGGAGGTCCAACACAAGTCCGTTTCCTCCGTTTTGCGGTATGCCAGACCCCTCCTGATGAACAGGATCCAGTTTCGAATGTGGCCGGTCGAACACAAGGCCGTTTCCTCCATCCTATGGTACACCAGGCCTCGTTTCCATCAGCTGTTCTGTCCAAGCCCTCCCGATGAACACAATGACGCATTTCGTTCTGACCCAGCCGGTTGGCTCCCCTTGAACACGATGACGGCGCTGGTTCTCCGTTCCGACCTAGCCATGTACACGAGCTCTGGCCCTACGTATGCGCGAGTAGGCGTTCGAGACCCCGCCCATATGTATGTATGTGTCCGTATTTACTTTCCTGCACCCTGGCCGCTATACGTACATGTACATGCTACGTGCGCGCCTATACTACGACACGTGCACTCCTCTACTATGACACGTGCGCTCCTCTAATCGACTAGTATGTACGTACACGTTCGCGACCAGAATGACAATGCTACGTACGCTTCGACCAGGTGGGTCCCGACTGTCGGGCACTTCCTTGTGTGCGAAGATGTAGCTGGTGGGTCCCAGCAGTCAGGGGGAGAATCATTTTTTGCACGTAATATGGACGCACTTCCTTGCGCGTCAAGATGTAGCTGGTAGGTCCCAACAGTTAGGGGGGGGGGCGTTTTTTTCGCGAAAGCGGCCCATCTAGTGGGTCCCTGCTGTCAGGTGGAGGAATCAATATTTTCCGCGTAATAAGGAGGCACTTCCTTGCTGTGGCCGTGGACCCAGCTGTCAGCCTCTCCACATACAGTCCATGTCTGATGGAAGTCGTTCCTTGACCACGTTGACCACGCCGCGCCGAGAGCACCACGGTGGTGGACGACGGCGAGGCCTAGGAAGGGGACGACGCGGAGCCGGGGAAGACGCGGTAGTGTATGCCCACGCGGAGAGGAGTACGAGGGTTCATTGGTTCGACTGCGGTATGAGGCTGCCGTTGCTGCAGAATAACAGGGGATGTGGGTGAGTGGAGGGATGGCCTAGCCAGCGGTGGGAGTAGTATGGGGGCGATGAGGCCTTCGTGGAAGCACAGCCGGCCACGGGAGGCAGGAGCAGGCGGCACGACCGGTGCTGCTTTGGGCGGCTGTTGCAGGAAGACCAGAGGTTGAAGAAGCACTACGACCGTTGGATGGACATCATATGTTCACTGGAGCTAGAATCGTGCATATTGATTAAGTTGACAAAGCGCTCCGTCCCCGTCAACTTAGTAGGCCCACTATACTGGGTCCCAGCTAGCAGGGGGAGTATTCTTTTTCTTGTGCGTAATACGGAAGCACTTCCTTGCGTGTGAAGATGTAGCTGGTGGGTCGAGCTGTCAGCGGCGGTCATGTTTTTTTCGCGAAATACAGAGGCCCTTTCGGTGGGTTCCAGATGTCAGGTGGAGGAATCATTATTTTGCGCGTAATAAGGAGGCATTTCCTTGCGTGCGGCCGTGGACCCAGATATCAGCCTCTCCACGTACAGTCCACTTCAGATGCATGTCGGTCGTTGACCACGTTGACCATGCCACGCTGAGGGCACCAGGGCAGTGGACGACGGCGAGGCCTAGGAAGGGAATGACACGGAGCCAGGGAAGACTCAGCAGTTGTTTCCCACGCGGAGGGGAGTACGACTGGATGAGGGTTTACTGGTTCATCTATCATCGCCATAGAATAACAGTAGGTGTGGGTGAGTAGAGGGATGGCTAGGCCAGCGATGGGAGTACGGTGGGGCGGTGAGGCCTGCGCGGCAGCACAGCCGACCGCAGGGAGGAGGGAGCAGGCAGTCCCGCCGGCGCTTGTTTGAGCGGCTAGAGCAGGAAGAGCAGAGATTGAAGAAGCACGACGGTCGTTGGATGGACATCCAATAGTCACTGCTTGTGGGCCAATTTTTTTAGGAAACCCCTCAAATCTGTAGAAAACAGCATACAGGCCATCTGCCATTATTTCTAATAATTTACAACCCATTTGCTAATTCTTACAGTTTTTTTGGAGCCCATATTCTTTTTGTTGGCATTACAGCCCGTTGACACCCTACTTCCGTCTAAAAAACAAATTAGATAAATGCCACTCCAATTATAGCGATTCATAAAAATGCCACTGCAATTTCCAAACTTTGCAAAATGCCACTGCAATTTTTGCAAACTTTGAAAAACACCACTGCAATTTGCAAACTTTGAAAAACACCACTCCAGACTTCGAAAAATGCCACCGGAAATGGCATGAAATGGCATTTTTCAAAGTTTGGAAATTGCAGTGGCATTTCTCGGGAACACCAGATTTGGTGTGGCATTTATCAAATTAACCCAAAACAAAAATAACTGGGCGAGCTGCTGGGTCCCTGGTGTCAGCCGCTCGTTGTGCAATTCTCTCGTTTATTGACTACGTTGACAATGGCATGGGACCCAGATGTCAGAAATCCATTAGGAGGCGCCCTTTTTTATTGGCTTGAAATAGGGAGGCACTTGCTTGCGTACTGCCATGACCTTGGCGGGTCCCTACTGTCATCCTCTCCACATACAATCATCTCCTGATTGTGTACGCGTCAACTTGGTAGGCCCACAAGTCAGCCTCTAAACCCGTGCATGACAAATACAACCCATTTAAAAAAATAACAACCGATTCCATACATTCAAATGGAAAGTTCAACATTCAGAGCAAAGTAACAGGTCTGATCCACATATAGAGTACTGAACTTCCACGTTGACAACCATCATAGCCAAGTTAACTATGTACTCCCAATAATACTCTAGTAGCGTACAAGTACTAACTTACTCTTAGCTACCTAGACGATGCCAGCCTCCATCCGCGGTACACACTAAACGCCGGCACCGGCGTCCTCCGCCTCGCCTCAGACTTGCCAGAGGTGTGATAGGGCACGTTGCTCGCTCGCGTTGGCCCTTTCCATGCCGGCATTGTCCACCGAAGCTTCGGCTTCTAAGCGGGAAACCCACTTGACGAGCTGGTAGTAAAAATCGGCGTCGCAAACATGTGCATGCCCGAAAGCCTCCAGGGCTATTTTCCGGGCGCCGGCCTCCATGTAGTCGGCCCAGTTGCAGGCGCTCTGCTCACGACTCAAAGTGTCGGTGCGCTACTTCTCCATGTCCCGCTGGCAGCGCAAATCGGTGATAGCTGCTCCTCCGCCAGGCGGTCACGCTCCAACAACTCCTGCTCCTCCACCAGGCGGTCGCGCTCCAACAAGTCCTCGATGTCCACATTGCCATCTAAAGACAGATACAATGCCTCCTCCCTCCGTCTGCCTTCCGGTGAAAAACCAAACACTAGTTCCGGCGGTGACCGCCTCTGGCCTCGCCTACCGTGGACGGGCAGGGGCATGGCAGACGTGAGGATATGGTGAGTTGGGTCACGGTGCCACCGAAGAAGGCCGGGAAACAGTACTTATAGGCGGAAGGTAGCGCGACGGTCATCGAAATTCAATGCATGAGCAGGCATGGCTTAGCGCGCCATCTTGCCATGGAAAACTAGAGAAACTGAAATTATGACTTTGTCATCCCATCCCGTCCGTGCTGGATCGCACGCCGGCATGATGGTCAAACGAGTGCACTCGAATCATCTCCCTCCTTGTCAATAATGATTCCACGGATTTAAAAGGCCTGCAACAATTAAAGCGCATTTTTTTTGCATCAGTTAGCTGCCTTAATTACGGCCAGCTGCATGCAGGCACTCATAATCGCTCGTAGCCAGTACGCGGAGCAGCATGCAACGAGTCACAGCCGAGGGCACGCATGCAGCCACTTAAATCGCTGGAATTAATTAGGCTTAAACTTCTCGATGCAGTTAATTATTGTCATGCCTTCGTCTTGCTGTTTTCCTCACGGGACTAATAAACCCGGACGGAGGGAGTACCTTGGTTGGTGAGAGGTTTGAATTACGCCCTGCAAACCGGAAAGGAGGTACTAGTACGTGCATGATTTGCTATTCATTCATGTTGGATCGAGTAGGTCGTCTCTTGAATTGAGCCCTGCAAACTGGAAAGGAGGTAATACGTGTGTGATCTGCTATTTATCTGTGTAGGATCGAGTTGGTCGGGTAGTGTAGCTTGTCAGTTTCTTCAGAGGTAGGCATTTTTATTCAAGAAACTGCCACTTCGGATCTTGCGTCGCAAATAAAACTGCCAGGAGCGCATTAGTAGGCTATCTAGTGATCGATCAATAACTTGTAAACACTGAGCGAACAAAAATAAGTAACTATTAATGCATGTCAATGATTCACAGATCATATACAAATATGTAGCTCCAAATTAAAGATCAGCCACTTCGGATCTTGCATCGCAACCAAAACCAACTAGTACGATTCCCATACTTAAGATCAACATGTTAATGCATCTCAATGATTCACAAATCATATACAAATATGTAGCTCCAAAAGCAAAGATCTAGAAAAAACATCTATTCTTCCTACTGACATGGATGCTTCTCTTGGCCAACATTCAGTATAGAATGAAAGACAAATTTGTTTGTGAAGTCTACAATTCCTCTTGCAAATGTAAGTTGTTTCACCAACAGTTGTTACCATGAGAACGAACCACACATGATCGAGGAACATCCACTGCAATATGATTTGGTCTTCTCTCGATCACACGACGAGACTATTTTCGGAATACAAACTTTAACTTAGGCAAAATGATGCCCATTGTATTATCAGACCAAAGCAATGAAGCACCTAGTGTTGGCCAACAAATAATACAGTACTACTTTTCTATAGTCCATGAAGTGACTATCCAATCTTTCTGTGTCTATTTTCAAATGGCACTGCATGCATTGACTATACTATTCTCTTGTGCAGTTCAACCAAAATTGCGGTCACTTTGTTTGTTTGCCAAATAGCAACGGGCAGACATCTCTGTCTGCACAAATATCAAGCAGCTAGTAAACATATACCACACCTTGTATTTTCGGTTTGAACATGTCTCTTCCGCTTAGCATCTGTCATGTTCTGCGCTGGACAATTTGGCACAGTTATGTTTTGCCCTGGACAATTTCATACTGAATTGATTTGCTGGTTCAGAGCAGAAATATAGCGCATATTCTTCATAAGACCAAGGATATCCATGTTCGCAGTGATGGAAGAGGTGAAATCTATACAACCGAAATTGAGCATCCAATCATTGAATCCTTTCCTACACCTCCAATGTAGATCCACCTTGCCAATAAATTCACATGCAAACCACTAGTATTACTATCTAATGACAGTACAAAAAGAGTAGCAAGATAGTAGCAAAGCATGTACCTTCATAATGAACAACTCATAGTGCCACCAATTGGATATAAAGGTTTGGAAGAAAACATGCTCCTAATGTTGAACCAGTTGGACTTTTTGTGCAGTTCCACTAAAATCGAGCATCCATGTTTGCATAGATATTGAAAGTGTGATTACTGTAAAAATGACACTAGTTGAATCATAGACTCACACATATAAGCATTCAAATTTCTTAATGGAAAAGGTAGAAAGACTGTTTCTAACCACCTGTTTGAAGGAATAAATAAGGCAACAACGGCTGATGTCAGAAAGGCATATATAATTCTTTTTGAAAGAATGATCGACTCCTGACCTTTCCTCTTCTTTTAAGCATATTTTGTGCAGTTCAACTAAAATAAAATGCCATCACCGCCTTGACAATTCAGTGACACTGTACAAAAGGAAATGACTTAACATTACATCGTGATGTCAGGTATGTAGTCGACAGGCATTAGAGACAAACATACAAACCTCCTCCGATAACATAATGAACATTAATTTTAACAAAGGCGTGACTAGCTTTACCAGGATAATTTGAGTGAACTCTACACCCTCTGTTCCTTAATATAAGACGTTTTCGCGGTTCAATTTAAAGTACCCAAACATCTAGTATTTAGAAAAAACAGGTAGTAGTTTTCTTGAGCACATATCTGGGAAAGCTTGCCACACTTTATTTATGTCCATACGCTAATGCAACACCATTCGAATACTACAAATATACACTAATCCAGTGGCTAGTGCAATAGTAGAGTAGTTATTTTATTACAGGGTACAGTACAATGGTTTTACTGAAAAGATTTCAATAAACTCTAGCACTGGAATATTTCTATAAGAATTAACAATACAAAATGTAAAGGTAACAAGTTTCAACATTGGTATACTAGATGTGCATGAGCATTAAACCAAATACAAAAGTCTGAAGGTAACTAGCATTATTAACTAATGATAGTATAAAAAATTTGCAAACATGTACCTCCAAGGTAAATATCATTTCGAACTCGGGGGGACCTTAAAAATTGCTATCCCAATCTTGATAATCGATCAAACATAAAAACTTGATTGAATGAATCAACAGAACAGCTGGAGGAGGAGGTGCCCACTCTTGACCTTTCCTCTTGTCTTCATAATTTTCTGTGTTGTTTAACCAAAATAAAAGGACATCAGCGCCTTGGCATTTTGGTGACACTGTACAAAAAAATTAACTTATCTCATGAAAGTGAGGTATGTAATCTATAAGCATTAACAGTGCAAAAATCTGAAGGTAGTAACAAGTTCCATCGTTGGTATACTGGCTGAGAAACAACATTAGAATGCCTTAGCTGAAAAATCTTTAATACATCCACAATCAATAGCTAACCCTGAAATAATCCAGTGATATTAAATGGCATTGATTAAATTTATTGGTGGCATTAGACTGAGTGCGGCATTAGTTAAATGTGGCATCACTTTAGCAGTAGCATTGCTTGACTTGACTGCTGGCGTTATACTAACAGGAAAAAAGTGGCAATAAGAGCATGGGAGGCCCATTTGGACAGTGCGCGCACCAGTACAATGTACCTCCACGGACGTAGAGTGGTGAGGGATGTATGGTTGCCCAGAGCAACAAATATCCAGGCATCGTATGTGGATTATGTCTCATTTTTGTTCTCTTTAGCCACCTTTTTCCTATGTCGGGACAACAAACCGATTGACCTGGTCATTCTCCATTGCGTTGTCATGCCTTTCTACCCTTCTTCAACCAAGAGACACGGCACTCGTTCCTTAGCTACTGATTTTCCCCTTTTCAACCTAGATGCGGGTTCGATGCCTACTCTCTAGGACAGTACAGTCTCCCTTCCTTTCCTTATTCAACCCGGACATGGATTAGTCTGTATGAAGTAGGGTTTCCCTTAATAGTGCAAATTAAGGTTTTCGTCTGCATGACCAGCAGAGCAGAGGATAGCAAATTGGGAAGATGGTGGAGTGAAAAGAGATCCACATGCAGCGACGTGGCAGATGGGGCAATAGAACAAGGGTATGGTTCAAAAAGAGGTAGCATACCTGAGGGTCGGCGGGAAATGGCTTCGCTCATGGTCGTCGTTCTCCGCACACACTACGGCAGCGAGCTTGGGGACGGAGGCCATCCCGCGCGGGCGTTAGGTCTGAGAGGACGACCTTGTCGTCAGTGTGTGACCTCGCTCGCCGACGACGAGTGCGTCAATGCTGCATGTCCTTTCCTTCCCCGGCGAATCTACGACCACCAGTGAGAAAGGAGAGAGAGGCCATTTTTTTAGATCTGGAGAGAGGGTGATAGTGTGAGAAGCAAGTGGGCAGCCCTTAGCAAGAAAGCGCTGAAGCTCCAGCCTATATATCTTTTTTATACTACTAGTACTAGAGGTGGAGTAGTGGTAGAGTAGTTTATATTTTCTCTGCATATAGTACCAGTTAGTCGTGCTTCAAAACTGAACGGCATGCCATTAAAAAAATAAAGGTCGATAACTAATGCGGCACCTCGGGCCAATGCGGCCAGATCGCATTTTGCACGAGAAATTACACACCATGTTTCGTTGACATGTGGTCCCGTTCCAACATGTCAGTGAGACGACCGTGAGTCCTTTTCTACTAGTATTTCTGAACGGACGTGTAGGCCGGGGCGCCTCTTCGTGTACCGTGGCAAACTGGCAACCATCCACCGACTCTTCGCCTTTCCCTCTCGATTTGGAACTGCTGTCGCACGCTCTTCCTGCCTCCTCCATTTGCCTTCACCCTTCCTTCTGCCATTGTTCGATCGTCTTCTCCATGGAGGGAATACGCCGGAAATGACCCCATTATTTTTGCCCCAATCAGAAAGATGACATGGTGGAGGAACTCATTGATCAGTGTGACATCATCATCTCGGCTAGCATGGCAGGTTCGTTCAAGACCATTCTCGACTCAACTAATAACATCATTACAAGGAACCCAAGGGTCCAGAAGCGTCTTGATCTCCCCTATCTTCCTGATGACTGGCGTAGGGACGACGGAGGCCTCGCCTTGTGCAAGTTGATGCCGCTTGATAATGATACGTATGATGTTAAGATGCCATCGCTTGAGGGCAAGGCTTGGACAGGCGCAAATGGAGATTGGGTTGTTTATATTGGGTACAACTGCGAGTGGGAACTTGTGAATGTGTACACTCGTCACCGAGTTCTAGTTCCAAAAATCTCAGCAGACTGCCCAGAGGTTGAGCCACCGGTATTCTACGCACATTCAAATACGATCATGGTGACTGTATTCTACGGAAGATAGCAATTTGTCGAGTTCCCAACCGCTCTTGGAATTACAGGAACTATGTAGTTGTTGCTATTTTCGACAAGCTTGTTGCCGTCCTTCGTGGTTCGATTGGATGGATATTGCTCAAAAATCAGTTTCTGTACACACATGTGTACTGTGATGCAATTCCATACGAGGGTCTTGTGTTTGCTTCCACCACTCATGGCACTATTTTTGCATGGGATCCTCGTAGTTTCGGTACGTTTGTCTTCCACCATAATTATAATTGTTTCATCCACATGCATGCGGGTTAGCAAGTTTCCCTTTACTAATTAACCTTATTCTTGTGTTTCCAAGGTCCTGTGAACATTCCACCACCTATACTTGAAATTTTTTATAACCAAGGGGGAGATGACGATTGTCGTGGAATTAACATGTCAGATGTCCTAGCAGAAGGACTTAGTCGTGGAGCCATCGCGACGAGATTAGCTTAAAGGGGTTAAACCGGAACAAAGGACACAGGGAGTTTATACTGGTTCGGCCCCTTAAGGTGAAGGTAAAAGCCTACGATCCAGTTGTTGTGGGATTGATTGATCTCGATGAGCAGGGAGCGAATCCGCTTTACCTATCTCTCGAGCTGTTGCTTCTTCTCCTTGAACCGCCGCCGGGTCGTCCCTTTATATACACAGGTTGACACCCGGCCGGTTTACAGAATCCCAAGGCTGGCTCATACAAGTGTCTGGCTCGGTCTCTTCCCTTCCCTTACTTACAACACAAGTTACATAACTATGGCGGTTTACTACCATGGGCCCTAATCCGCTTTTGGGCTCTAGGCCTCTAAGCTTTAACAGTAGAGCGCCATACTCCTTGTCTTCGTGGGCTTCAATATAGATGAGCGTAAACCGGACCCTCCTGGGTGGTTTACACTTAGTAGTTATATCCCCAACATTAGGCCCCAGATTGATTTGAACCTGTTCATGTCAATCTTAGAAAAATTCTGATCTGAAACATCTTCATGTTAACCTTAAACCACCATGGCAACAACTGTGCCCCATTTACCACTTCGGGATCCTCGATTCCCGTGCTCCCTACTTATTCATTCGTCTTATAAATAGGCTTAGTGGTCTTTCTCTTTTCCCTTCCGCGCTTCTTCTTCTTCCTCTCGATGCTCAAGCCCGACAGCTCCGTCGTCGTCGTCGATCTTCAAGTGCTGCATCATCTCTGGCCGCTGCATCAACCTAAACGTACCAGAGATCCGCGGCTCTTCTCCGTCACTCCTGTGAATCCGGTAAGCCTCCTTCCCTCAACCCTAGATCTGCATTAGGGTTTCAGTGCTCATCTATGTTCATTAGTGTTCATCCGTGCTCATTGTTTCGCCCTTACTGTCTCATCGAATCTAGATCAACTTGACCTTTTTCTTCTGCGGCCGAAGCTATAGTTTTTTTTGCCTCACCATAGTACCCTTTAAACTACGAATAGGCGCCATCTGGATCCTGTCTGTTCCGCTGTCGCCATTTTTAGGGCTTTGATTTTTTCTTTTCCTGAACTATGCTAGATCCATAATAATAATTCTTAACTCGTGAAACTTGTTTGTGTAGCACTTAGCAATTTTCAGATCGGTTGTCCTTCATACCACTGTAGGCGGTTTAACCTGTAGAAAACGACAATCCGGCAGGTACCATTAGCCCTCACGTAAACCACTGTCTTATCTCAAACACCATATCTGGTTTAATGCACGCACACGCTTTGATTAAATTCTCTGGTTTGATACCGGTTTGTGCATATCAATCTTGAACCATGAACGGGCGTTTGCACTTCCTTTACAGTTTGTCATCAAAAAATGGCCAAACAATTCTCTTCGTGCAATTCGGTTCCTTCCCGGATCACAGAAGAACAACTTAATGGATATGTTCTAACTGGCGCTTTGGCAAAGAAGGAAGTCATTCATTGGAGAGTCCCTGGTGCTGAAACCCCTCCTGAACCTCAAGATGGAGAAGTGGTTGTGTTTATGCAGCATCTGGACCGAGGGTTTAGCCCTCCCGGATCAAAAAATTTCCGTGAAGTACTTACCAACTTCCAACTCCATCCTCAAGACATTGGACCGAACTCTGTGTCCAACATCTGCAATTTCCAAGTGTTCTGTGAAGTTTATCTACAAGAAGAACCGACTGTTGAACTCTTCAGAGACTTCTTCCACTTGAACCGCCACACTGAATTTTCTGACGGCCCCAATACTGAACTTGGTGGAGTGTCGATTCAGAAAAGGAAAGAAGTCGATTTTCCTCATGCCAAACATCACAGCCACCGCAAGGATTGGAATCAAACATGGTTCTATTGTCAGAACACCGCTCCTGCTGATGAAAATCCTCTGCCGGGTTACCGTGCTTACCGACTCAGCACTGGACATCCACTGCCTCAATGGCTTACTACCAAAGAACAACAAACATATGCACCACAACTTTCTAAGCTCCGGGCTCTTCTAGCAAACGGCTTAACGGGCATTGACCTCGTCCGTTGCTGGGTCTCATGGGGTATCTTGCCCTTAAGCCGCCGCACTAGGTTAATGCATGAATATACCGGGGATGTCCAAAACCCTCAACGGCACACTGAAATACAGATGAATGATGATGAAGTCACTGAGTCTGTCAAAAAGATGCTAGATGAACCGATTTCTGAGTGCAGCAAGACTGGGCTGCGTCCCTTTTATGCCTCCAACAAACCACCAGCGGTAAGAATTTATCGTTCTTCTTTTTAATCCATCTCCGCTTTAACATTTTTATGATAGCCTTTTGTTTATTTTTATAGGCCAAAGATCCTTTGTGGAAGAGGAAAACTCAAGACAAACCGGCAAAAACTCAAGACAAACCGGTGAGAGCTCCTCGTGGCAAGAGCAAGGCCACAAAGAGGCCAGCCAAGAAGAAAACTGCCGAGTCCTCTGATCCGCCCGAAGATGTTGATGACTCAGAACAAGACGTAGAACTTGACTCCCTTGGTTCATTTTTCATACATCTTATTGACAATGACCATTACCAGGATGATGCGGAAGCTAGCCGTGCTGACCATGTAGAGGTAATCTCCCTTTCCTCCAATTCTGATCTTGTGCCAGTAAGTAAACTCCGTCGTGCAGTCCAGAAAGTGAAACGTTCACATCCTTTCACTCATTTGGATCCACAACATCCTGAAGCTCGTCGCACAACCCAACATAGTGTCCAGCAAGTCACTTCCTCCGGTTTACCAGACATCCCAATCCAGAAGCGCCATGTAGAGGTCTCTTGTAATTCTAACAAGTCTTATCCCTTGGCGAGTTACTGTTGGGGAACGTAGCTGAAATTCAAAATTTTCCTACGCGTATCACCAAGATCTATCTATGGAGAGACCAGCAACGAGTAGAAAGGAGGAGAGTTTGCATCTACATACCCTTGTAGATCGCTAAGCGGAAGCGTTCAAGTGAACGGGGTTGATGGAGTCGTACTCGTCGTGATTCAGATCACCGATGATCAAGTGCCGAACGGACGGCACCTCCGCGTTCAACACACGTACAGCCCGATGACGTCTCCCACGCCTTGATCCAGCAAGGAGAGAGGGAGAGGTTGAGGAAGACTCCATCCAACAGCAGCACAACGGCGTGGTGGTGGTGGTGGAGGAGCGTGGCAATCCCGCAGGGCTTCGCCGAGCACCTACGGGAGAGGAGATGTGTCACGGGAGGGAGAGGGAGGCAACCAAAGGCCTTAGGTGTCATTGCTCCTCCTTTTCCCCACTATATATAGGGCCAAGGGAGAGGGGGGAGGCGCAGCCTTGCCCCCTCCTCCAAGGAAGGGGTGCGGCTAAGGATGGGGAGGAGTCCATCCTCCCCAAGGCACCTCGGAGGTGCCTTCCCCCTTTAGGACTCTTCCCTTTTTCCTTTATCTTGGCGCATGGGCCTCTAGGGGCTGGTGCCCTTGGCCCATGTAGGCCAAGGCGCACCCCCTACAGCCCATATGCCCCCCCGGGGCAGGTGGCCCCACCCGGTGGGCCCCCGGGACCCTTCCGGTGGTCCCGGTACAATACCGATAACCCCGAAACTTGTCCCGATGGCCGAAACAGGACTTCCTATATATAAATCTTTACCTCCGGACCATTCCGGAACTCCTCATGACGTCCGGGATCTCATCCGGGACTCCGAACAACATTCGGTAACCACATACAAGCTTCCTTTATAACCCTAGCGTCATCGAACCTTAAGTGTGTAGACCCTACGGGTTCGGGAGACATGCAGACATGACCGAGACGTTCTCCGGTCAATAACCAACAGCGGGATCTGGATACCCATGATGGCTCCCACATGTTCCACGATGATCTCATCAGATGAACCACGATGTCAAGGACTTAATCAATCCCGTATTCAATTCCCTTTGTCTATCGGTATGTTACTTGCCCGAGACTCGATCGTCGGTATCCAATACCTTGTTCAATCTCGTTACCGGCAAGTCACTTTACTCGTTCCATAACACATCATCCCGTGATCAACTCCTTGGTCACATTGCGCATATGATGATGTCCTACCGAGTGGGCCCAGAGATACCTCTCCGTTTACACGGAGTGACAAATCCCAGTCTCGATCCGCATAAAACAATAGATACTTTCGGAGATACCTGTGGTGCACCTTTATAGTCACCCAGTTACGTTGTGACGTTTGATACACCCAAAGCACTCCTACGGTATTCAGGAGTTACACGATCTCATGGTCAAAGGAAGAGATACTTGACATTGGCAAAGCTCTAGCAAATGAACTACTCGATCTTTTGTGCTAGTCTTAGGATTGGGTCTTGTCCATCACATCATTCTCCTAATGATGTGATCCCGTTATCAACGACATCCAATGTCCATAGCCAGGAAACCATGACTATCTGTTGATCACAACGAGCTAGTCAACTAGAGGCTCACTAGGGACATATTGTGGTCTATGTATTCACACGTGTATTACGATTTCCGGATAATACAGTTATAGCATGAATAAAAGACAATTATCATGAACAAGGAAATATAATAATAATACTTTTATTATTGCCTCTAGGGCATATTTCCAACAGTCTCCCACTTGCACTAGAGTCAATAATCTAGTTCACATCGCCATGTGATTAACACTCACAGGTCACATCACCATGTGACTAATACCCAAGAGTTTACTAGAGTCAGTAGTCTAGTTCACATCACTATGTGATTGACACTCAATGAGTTTTTATGTTTGATCATGTTGCTTGTGAGAGAGGTTTTAGTCAACGGGTTTGAACCTTTCAGATCCGTGTGTGCTTTACAAATCTCTATGTCATCTCCTAGATGCAGCTACCACGCTCTATTTGGAGCTATTCCAAATAACTGTTCTACTTGGAGCTATTCAAAATTGTTGCTCCATTATATGTATCCGGTCTCTCTACTCAGAGCTATCCGGATAGGTGTCAAGCTTGCATCGTCGTAACCTTTACGACGAACTCTTTTACCACCTCCATAATCGAGAAAATTCCTTAGTCCACTAGTTACTAAGGATAACTTTGACCGCTGTCCTGTGAGCCATTCTTGGATCACTCTTGTACCCCTTGACTGACTCATGGCAAGGCACACTTCAGGTGCGGTACACAGCATAGCATACTGAAGAGCCTACGTCTTAAGCATAGGGGACGACCTTCGTCCTTTCTCTCTATTCTGCCGTGGTCGAGCTTTAAGTCTTAACTTCGTACCTTACAACTCAGGCAAGAACTCCTTCTTTGACTGGTCCATCTTGAACACCTTCAAGATCATGTCAAGGTATGTGCTCATTTGAAAGTACTATTAAGCGTTTTGATCTATCCTTATAGATCTTGATGCTCAATGTTCAAGTAGCTTGATCCAGGTTTTCTATTGAAAACACCTTTCAAATAACCCTATATGCTTTCCAGAAATTCTACGTCATTTCTGATCAACAATATGTCAACAACATATACTCATCAGAAATTCTATAGTGCTCCCACTCACTTCTTTGGAAATACAAGTTTCTCATAAACTTTGTACAAACCCAAAATTTTGATCATCATCAAAGCATACATTCCAACTCCGAGATGCTCACTCCAGTCCTTAGAAGGATTGCTGGAGCTAGCATACCTTTTAGCATCCTTAGGATCGACAAAACTTTTTGATTGTATTACATACAACCTTTCTTTACGAAAACTAGTAAGGAAACTCGTTTTGACATCCGTCTGCCAGATTTCATAAATGCAACTAATGCTAACATGATTCCGACGGACTTTAAGCATCGCTACGAGTGAGAAAATCTCATCGTAGTCAACTCCTTGAACTTGTCGGAAAACACTTCGCCACAAGTCGAGCTTCATAGATGGTGACATTACCATCCACGTCCGTCTTCTTCTTAAAAGATCCATTTATCTCAATGGCTTGCTGATCATCGGGCAAGTCCACCAAAGTCCATGCTTTGTTCTGATATATGGATACTATCTCGGATTTCATGGCTTCTAACCATTTGTCGGAATTCGGGCCCACCATCGCTTCTCCATAGCTCGTAGGTTCATTGTTGTCTGGCAACATGACTTCCAAGACAGGATCACCTTACCACTCCGAAGTAGTACGTGTCCTTGTCATCCTACGAGGTTTGGTAGTGACTTGATCCGAAGTTTCATGATCAATATCATAAGCTTCCACTTCAATTGGTGTAGGTGCCACAGGAACAACTTCCTGTGCCCTGCCACACACTAGTTGAAGAGACGGTTCAATAACCTCATCAAGTCTCCACCATCCTCCCACTCAACTCTTTCGAGAGAAACCTTTCCTCGAGAAAGGACCCGATTCTAGAAACAATTCATATTGCTTTCGGATCTGAATTAGGAGGTATACCCAACTGTTTTGGGTTTCCTATGAAGATGCATTTTATCCGCTTTGGGTTCGAGCTTATCAATCCTGAAACTTTTCCACATAAGCGTCGCAGCCCCAAACTTTCAAGAAACGACAACTTAGGTTTCTCTAAACCATAATTCATACGGTGTCATCTCAACGGAATTATGTGGTGCCCTATTTAAAGTGAATGCGGTTGTCTCTAATGCCTAACCCATGAACGATAGAGGTAATTCGATAAGAGACATCATGGTACGCACCATATCCAATAGGGTGCAACTATGATGTTCGGACACACCATCACATTATGGTGTTCCAGGCGGTATTAATTGCGAAACAATTTCCACAATGTCTTAATTGTGTGCCAAAACTCGTAACTCAGATATTCATCTCTATGATCGTATCATAGACATTTTATCCTCTTGTCACAATGATCTTCTACTTCACTCTGAAATTACTTGAACCATTCAATAATTCAGACTTGTGTTTCATCAAGTAAATATATACAACATCTACTCGAATCATCTGTGAAGTAAGAACATAATGATATTCACTGCATGCCTCAGCACTCATTGGACTACACACATCAAAATGTGTTACTTCCAACAAGTTGCTATCTTGTTCCATCTTTACTGAAACCGAGGCTTTTCAGTCATCTTGCCCATGTGGTATGATTTGCATATCTCAAGTGATTCAAAATCAAGTGAGTCCAAACGATCCATATGCATGGAGTCTCTTCATGCGTATACACCAATAGACATGGTTCGCATGTCTCAAACTTTTCTAAAACGAGTGAGTCCAAAGATCCATCAACATGGAGCTTCTTCATGCGTTTTATACCATTATGACTTACATGGCAGTGCCACAAGTAAGTGGTACTATCATTACTATCTTATATCTTTTGGCATGAAAATGTGTATCCCTACGATCAAAATTCAATAAACCATTCCTTTAGGTGCAAGAGCACTTATTCAGGTTTAATCCTAATCTTGATGGTAGAGGGAGCGTGCGATGTTAGATCACATCAAACTTGGAAACACTTCCAACACATATCGTCAGCTCACCTTTAGCCAGTCTCCGTTTTATTCCGTAGCTTTTATTTCGAGTTACTAACACTTAGCAACCAAACCGGTATCTAATACCCTGGTGCTACTAGGAGTACTAGTAAAGTACACATTAACATAATGTATATCCAATATACTTCTATCGACCTTGCCAGCCTTCTTATCTACCAAGTATCTAGGGTAATGCTGCTCCAGTGGCTGTTCCCTTTATTACAGAAGCACTTAGTCTCGGGTTTGGGTTCAACCTTGGGTTTCTTCACTAGAGCAGCAGCTGAATTGCCGTTTCATGAAGTATCCCTTCTTGCCCTTGCCCTTCTTGAAACTAGTGGTTTCACCAACCATCAACAATTGATGCTCCTTATTGATTTCTACTTTCATGGTGTCAAACATCACGAATATTTCAAGGATCATCATATCTATCCCTGATATGTTATAGTTCATCATGAAGCTCTAGCAGCTTGGTGGCAATGACTTTGGAGAAACATCACTATCTCATCTGGAAGATCAACTCCCACTCGATTCAAGTGATTGTTGTACTCAGACAATCTGAGCACAAGCTCAACAATTGAGCTTCTCTCCTTAGTTTGCAGGCTAAGAAAATCGTCGGAGGTCTTATACCTCTTGACGTGGGCACGAGCCTGAAATCTCAATTTCAGCCCTCGAAACATCTCATATGTTCCGTGACGTTTCGAAAATGTCTTTGGTGCCTCTACTTAAACCATTTAACTGAACTATCACGTAGTTATCAAAACGTGTATGTTCGATGTTCGAAACATCCACAAACGATGTTGGGGTTCAGCACACTGAGCGGTGCATTAAGGACATAAGCTTTTTACTGATCGCATAATCGCTACTATCAACTTTCAACTATATTTTCTCTAGGAACATATCTAAAACAGTAGAACTATAGCGTGAACTACGACATAATTTGCAAAAGGTCTTTTGACTATGTTCAGGATAATTAAGTTCATCTTATGAACTCCCACTCAGATAGACATCCTTCTAGTCATCTAAGTGATTACATGATCCGAGTCAACTAGCCCGTGTCCGATCATCACGTGAGACGGACTAGTTATCATCGGTGAACATCTTCATGTTGATCGTATCTACTATACGACTCATGCTCGACCTTTCGGTCTCCATGTTCCGAGGCCATGTCTGCACATGCTAGGCTCGTCAAGTTAACCCTAAGTGTTTTCGCTGTGTAAAACTGTCTTACACCCGTTGTATGTGAACGTAAGAATCCATCACACCCGATCATCACGTGGTGCTTAGAAGCGACGAACTGTAGCAACGGTGCACAGTTAGGGGAGAACACTTCTTGAAATTTTGTAAGGGATCATCTTATTTACTACCGTCGTTCTAAGCAAACAAGATGCATAAACATGATAAACATCACATGCAATCAAATAGAGTAGTGACATGATATGGCCAATATCATATAGCTCCTTTGATCTTCATCTTCGGGGCTCCATGATCATCTTGTCACCGGCATGACACCATGATCTCCATCATCATGATCTCCATCATCGTGTCTTCATGAAGTTGTCACGCCAACGACTACTTCTACTTCTATGACTAACGCGTTTAGCAATAAAGTAAAGTAGTTTACATGGCGTTCTTCAATGACACGCAGGTCATACAAAAAATAAAGACAACTCCTATGGCTCCTGCCGGTTGTCATACTCATCGACATGCAAGTCGTGAATCCTATTACAAGAACATGATCAATCTCATACATCACATATATCATTCATCACATCCTTTTGGCCATATCACATCACAAAGCATACCCTGCAAAAACAAGTTAGACGTCCTCTAATTGTTGTTTGCATGTTTTACGTGGCTGCTATGGGTTCTAGAAAGAACGTTTCTTACCTACGCATGACCACAACGTGATATGCCAATTGCTATTTACCCTTCATAAGGACCCTTTTCATCGAATCCGTTCCGACTAAAGTGGGAGAGACTGGCACCCGCTAGCCACCTTATGCACCAAGTGCATGTCAATCGGTGGAACCTGTCTCACGTAAGAGTACGTGTAAGGTCGGTCCGGGCCGCTTCATCCCACAATACCGTCGAAACAAGATTGGACTAGTAACGGTAAGCATATTTAACAACATCAACGCCCACAACTACTTTGTGTTCTACTCGTGCAAAGAATCTACGCAATAGACCTAGCTCATGATGCCACTGTTGGGGAACGTAGCTGAAATTCAAAATTTTCCTACGCGTATCACCAAGATCTATCTATGGAGAGACCAGCAACGAGTAGAAAGGAGGAGAGTTTGCATCTACATACCCTTGTAGATCGCTAAGCGGAAGCGTTCAAGTGAACGGGGTTGATGGAGTCGTACTCGTCGTGATTCAGATCACCGATGATCAAGTGCCGAACGGACGGCACCTCCGCGTTCAACACACGTACAGCCCGATGACGTCTCCCACGCCTTGATCCAGCAAGGAGAGAGGGAGAGGTTGAGGAAGACTCCATCCAACAGCAGCACAACGGCGTGGTGGTGGTGGTGGAGGAGCGTGGCAATCCCGCAGGGCTTCGCCGAGCACCTACGGGAGAGGAGATGTGTCACGGGAGGGAGAGGGAGGCAACCAAAGGCCTTAGGTGTCATTGCTCCTCCTTTTCCCCACTATATATAGGGCCAAGGGAGAGGGGGGAGGCGCAGCCTTGCCCCCTCCTCCAAGGAAGGGGTGCGGCTAAGGATGGGGAGGAGTCCATCCTCCCCAAGGCACCTCGGAGGTGCCTTCCCCCTTTAGGACTCTTCCCTTTTTCCTTTATCTTGGCGCATGGGCCTCTAGGGGCTGGTGCCCTTGGCCCATGTAGGCCAAGGCGCACCCCCTACAGCCCATATGCCCCCCCGGGGCAGGTGGCCCCACCCGGTGGGCCCCCGGGACCCTTCCGGTGGTCCCGGTACAATACCGATAACCCCGAAACTTGTCCCGATGGACGAAACAGGACTTCCTATATATAAATCTTTACCTCCGGACCAATCCGGAACTCCTCGTGACGTCCGGGATCTCATCCGGGACTCCGAACAACATTCGGTAACCACATACAAGCTTCCTTTATAACCCTAGCGTCATCGAACCTTAAGTGTGTAGACCCTACGGGTTCGGGAGACATGCAGACATGACCGAGACGTTCTCCGGTCAATAACCAACAGCGGGATCTGGATACCCATGATGGCTCCCACATGTTCCACGATGATCTCATCAGATGAACCACGATGTCAAGGACTTAATCAATCCCGTATTCAATTCCCTTTGTCTATCGGTATGTTACTTGCCCGAGACTCGATCGTCGGTATCCAATACCTTGTTCAATCTCGTTACCGGCAAGTCACTTTACTCGTTCCATAACACATCATCCCGTGATCAACTCCTTGGTCACATTGCGCATATGATGATGTCCTACCGAGTGGGCCCAGAGATACCTCTCCGTTTACACGGAGTGACAAATCCCAGTCTCGATCCGCATAAAACAATAGATACTTTCGGAGATACCTGTGGTGCACCTTTATAGTCACCCAGTTACGTTGTGACGTTTGATACACCCAAAGCACTCCTACGGTATTCAGGAGTTACACGATCTCATGGTCAAAGGAAGAGATACTTGACATTGGCAAAGCTCTAGCAAATGAACTACTCGATCTTTTGTGCTAGTCTTAGGATTGGGTCTTGTCCATCACATCATTCTCCTAATGATGTGATCCCGTTATCAACGACATCCAATGTCCATAGCCAGGAAACCATGACTATCTGTTGATCACAACGAGCTAGTCAACTAGAGGCTCACTAGGGACATATTGTGGTCTATGTATTCACACGTGTATTACGATTTCCGGATAATACAGTTATAGCATGAATAAAAGACAATTATCATGAACAAGGAAATATAATAATAATACTTTTATTATTGCCTCTAGGGCATATTTCCAACAGTTACTTCTGATACCCTCTTAATCCATCTAACTCAAATTATCAGGTAACTTCCAATTCATCCTCTAGCGATTCCTCAACCACACAGATGCCTCCCCTCAAGGCCATCCCTGGGTAAGCATAATAATTTTAGCTTTGCCTTCTTGCGTCGGTTTATCATATTAACCACGGTTTGCCAATTTGGAGCGCCCAAGCCCGATTCAGCAAGAAAGCAAAAACAAATGCTCCCACTAATGAGATTGAACCAGAGAGGACCTCAGAAGGTGATGGTGGAAATGCTGATATTGCTATGGATGATCCCGTGTCACAAGGTCAAGACAATGATGTTGATCCATCGGAAGTTAACCCGGCTAGTCCTCATGTCGATCCACCAAGCCTGCATGCCAATCCTCCAAGTCCAACTGCTGATCCGCCGAGCCCGACCAAGGCTTCAGATAAACCGGTGAGCCCAAATAAAGCAACTGATGATGTTGTGATTACCGGGTTTGGCCATTCTTCTCCTGGCAATCCTGTCGCTTTGTTAAAGCACAGTGCCAAAGTGGAATCTGCTGCTGAAGAGAAACACAAATGGAAGACTGATCTGTCAAGCTGTGCTCATCTCACCTCTCAAGAACTTCACTCTGGATACGTAAACCGCCTATATGCAAGCCGTGACTATGAGGCCGGTTTAGTCAATCTGATGAAGGAGCGCTATGAGGTAACTTCCATTCCAAACACTATAAATTTTCGTTGCACTGTATATCAACTCCATTGTAGCCCCCAAGGGCCGGTTTATCTCTTCAAGATGAACTGGGACTTTGGATAAAAAGACTTTAACTGTGTAGCCCCTAAGGGCCAATTTACTTCTTCGAGATGAACCGGACTTTCTGTTGCAAAACTTGTCCTTGTTGAAATCCTTCACCTCTGAGGTTTCTGATCAAGTATGCATTAGTTCCGAAGTGCCAAGATTAATACTTGTATTGCGGCTTGGGACTTCAAATAACAGTCAAAACAGAAGAAATCCGCATTAGCCCCCGAGTGCCAAGTGTATAACTTGTTATGTGCTTGGGACTTTGAAAAAAATCTTAACATCTTCATCATCTGTCTTTTGCAGGCTGACTTGAGCAACAAAGATTCCCAGATTGTCAATCTTCAAGAAAACATCAAGTCCCAGCAAGCAGAAACCTCCAAAGCCAAAGATGAACTGAAGGGCGCTTTAACTGCCATGGAGCAATTAAAGGATGGTTTCAAAAGCGAGTGGGCGGATTGGGAAACCGAGAAGGCTGCTCTATTAAAGCGGGCTGAAGAGGCCGAAGCAGCTCTTAAACCTATGGCAGAAGAGCTAACTGGACTAAAGCATCAAGTCAATGCTATGACTTCTGCAATATTTGGTAAGTACTCTTTGTAATAACCTTTCTTAAACATCTTTGAAGTTGTCGGTTTAACAGCAAATTTTTAAACCATCGTAGGTAGCCGTGTTGCTCATCTGGGCTCGGATATGCGGATGAAGTTGAAAGCAGCCTATACGTTGATAGAACAATTGTATACTGGTGCTCAACGAGTCATTTGTGCGGCCTCCTACAACAAACCGGCACCAACATTGATCAAGGATACGCTGGCCAAATTATCTATGACCCCTGCCCAGATAGAAGAGGTAAAGCGATCTGCTGCTAGGGCTCGCGCTTTAATAGCGCTGACTCCGGCCAAAGCTTGGATTGTTGATCTTGATCCGGCAGATATCGCAATACGCTATCCTGGAAAACAAAAAGACGGGTCAGACTTTGATAATGAATCCCTCAAAGCCTTGACAAAGGAGATGCACCCGCTGGCAAGCCATTTGGCCAAAGAGGTTGACTTGTCTGTCCATCGGTCCAGCTATGATGCAGACAACAAACGGGTTGATGCAGTTGTGAAAGAAGCACAGAATCTTATCCCTCCAATTCGTAAGCACACCTATGCCCCTGACGTTGAACCATCAAATCTTATAAGCAACGAAGCTGTCTTCCAAGCCTTAACTAGGATTGATTGGGCCACCCTTGACTTCCATCCACTGGGTGAGGAGGAGGAGGTTGAACCGACGCGAGATGATCCTTCAACTTCACGTCAGGCTGGTGACAAATCATAATCCGGCCGTCGGTTTAATTTTCGCATAGAGCATTCTGGGCAACAAACAATTGTTCTTTTGGGCATCAAAGCGCCTTGTAATAGGCTAGTTGAAATACTTTGATCTTCTGCCATCGTGCACTGCTACCTGATATTCTAATCTGGCATGATTGTTGCTATGCTTGCTTTATGTGCCTTAGTATTTCTTATAAAATCATGCCTTCTGCATTTGAAAAACTTAAACATTTCCTGGCGGTTTACCGCCGGACGGGTTATGATACCCAATACAGAACCAGAATTCTCATAACCAAGGTTATAGAGTAATAAAATATGAAGTATATCATACCTGTGATATTAAATCACCTTTGTTGGTTTACCAACTTGTGTAGTAAGGGTAATAACCCAAATTTGAGTGTTTGAAAACTCCCAGCATGCTGTGCTGGTGCATAATAAGCCATGCCGGGTTATGACAAACACCGGATGATCATCCTGGCGACTTATAGCCAATGCCAGACCGGATTAAGAGATGCCTGTTCATAATTGATTATGTGCTAACAGCTGATAACTATAAGCCACGCTGGGTTAAGAAACACCGGGTTGATGTAATGACATATAGTCGGGCCGGGTCAGTAGACGCCGGTTTAACTTAGAACCTTATCAAAAGAGATAAAACTTTGCAAAAACAAAATCAAATAAAAACTTGTAGTCGAGGCTTTTCAAGGGTTGCCAGGCCCAAATTCGAGGCTTTTCATGGGCTGTCAGGCCACTAAGTTAAACCATTTGACAAAGCCTTTTAAGATGGGCCTCCAACTAACCAATCCTCGTTTTAACTTTGACAAGCTCAGGGTCTGTATAAGATTGACTTGTCAAATGTTCGGTGGGTCATGCCAGGATTACCTGGATAGAAGTGGCTTACTAGATGATGGCAGGTTAGCCCGGGGTTTTAGGTGAATACACCAGGCTTCCAAGCCGTGGCTTGATAGCCAATTACAAGGGTCCTTCCAAACTCTTTGTTGCATTGCACAAACAGTCCCCAAGTAACTTTGTGAGCTGTGCTCAATGGGTGCCTATGTTTGAGTTGTGCTTTTAGCAACAATACTCTCTTTGGCCCCTTGGGTGTAAAGCTCCCAAGTTTTATTGTGGCATGATAGCCGGTTTAATGGACAAATAGGACGTCGCTTTATAAGTAGAAGACCCCTTGTAACCAAGAAATATCGGAAGAATGGCAGAGGCCCTGCATGTTGCAAGGATGCCAGTTTATTATATTGATCATAAAATATACATTATCAAAATATGTACATAATGAGATGTTGGGGAACGTAGCAGAAATTCAAAATTTTCTATGCATCACCAAGATCAATCTATGGAGTAACTAGCAACAAGAGAGAGGGGAGTGCATCTTCATACCCTTGAAGATCACGATGCGGAAGCATTACAAGAACGCGGTCGGTGGAGTCGTTCACTAAGCGATTCAGGTCGCGGCCGAATCCGATCTAAGCACCGAACAACGGTGCCTCCGCGTTCAACACATGTACAGCCCGGGGACATCTCCTCCTTCTTGATCCAGCAATGGGAGAGGAGAAGTTGAGGGAGAGCTCCGGTAGCACGACGGCATGGCGGTGGAGCTTGCAGTTCTCTGGCAGAGCTTCGCCAAGCACTACGGTGGAGGAGGAGGTGTTGGGGAGGGAGAGGGCTGCGCCAGGGGAAGAGTGAAGCTCCCATGCGCCTCCCCACTATATATAGGGGTGGAGGGGGCTGGTTTCTTGCCCTCCAAGTCCATTTGGGCGTTGGCAAAGGTGGGAGGAAAGAAATCCCATCATTACCTTCCCCACCGATTGTTATCCCCCTTTTTTAGGGATCTTGATCGTATCCCTTCGGGATATGATCTTATTCCTTCTAAGGGGGGATCTTGGTGCGCCTTGACCAGGGGTGTGGGGCCTTGCCCCCACTACCCACGTTCATGTGGGTCCCCCCATGCAGGTGGGACCCACTCCAGAACCTTCTATAACCTTCCCGGTACAATATCAAAAAATCCCGAACATTTTCCGGTGGCCAAAATAGGACTTCCCATATATAAATCTTTACCTCCGGACCATTCCGGAACTCCTCGTGAAGTCCGGGATCTCATCCAGGACTCCGAACAACATTCGGTAACTGCACACTAATTCCCATAACAACTCTAGCGTCACCGAACCTTAAGTGTGTAGACCCTACGGGTTCAGGAATCATGCAGACATGACTGAGACAGCTCTTTGGCCAATAACCAACAACGGGATCTGGATACCCATGTTGGCACCCACATGTTCCACGATGATCTCATCGGATGAACCACGATGTCAAGGATTCAAGCAATCCCGTATACAATTCCCTTTGTCAATCGGTACGTTACTTGCCCGAGATTCGATCGTCAGTATCCCAATACCTCGTTCAATCTCGTTACCGGCAAGTCACTTTACTCGTTCCGTAATGCATGATCCCGTGACTAACTATTTAGTCACATTGAGCTCATTATGATGATGCATTACCGAGTGGGCCCAGAGATACCTCTCCGTCACACGGAGTGACAAATCCCAGTCTTGATTCGTGCCAACCTAACAGACACTTTCGGAGATACCCGTAGTGCACCTTTATAGCCACCCAGTTACGTGGTGATGTTTGGCACACCCAAAGCATTCCTACAGTATCCGGGAGTTGCACAATCTCATGGTCTAAGGAAATGATACTTGACATTAGAAAAGCTTTTAGCAAATGAACTACACGATCTTGTGCTATGCTTAGGATTGGTCTTGTCCATCTCATCGTTCTCCTAATGATGTGATCCCGTTATCAATGACATCCAATGTCCATGGTCAGGAAACCATAACCATCTATTGATAAACGAGCTAGTCAACTAGAGGCTCACTAGGGACATCTTGTGGTCTATGTATTCACACATGTATTACGGTTTCCAATTAATACAATTATAACATGAACAATAGACAATTATCATGAACAAGGAAATATAATAATAACCATTTTATTATTGCCTCTAGGGCATATTTCCAACAGTCTCCCACTTGCACTAGAGTCAATAATCTAGTTCACATCACTATGTGATCGTAATGAATCCAACACCCATGGGGTTTGATCAAATCTCGCTTGTGAGAGAGGTTATTATTCAATGGGTCTGAACCTTTCAGATCCATGTGTGCTTTACAAATCTCTACGTCATCTTGTAGATGCAGCTACCACGCACTATTTGGAACTATTCCAAATAATTGTTCTACTATATGAATCTGGTTTACTATTCAGAGTCATCCAGATTAGTGTCAAAGTTTGCATCGACGTAACCCTTTACGACGAACTATTTTACCACCTCCATAATCGAGAAAAATTCCTTAGTCCACTAGTGACTAAGGATAACTTTGACCGCTTTCCCGTGATCCATTTCTGGATCACTCTTGTACCCCTTGACTGACTCATGCCAAGGCACACTTTAGGTGCAGTACACAACATAGCATACTGTAGAGCCTACGTCTAAAGCATAGGGAACGACCTTCGTCCTTTCTCTCTCTTCAGCCGTGGTCAGGTCTTGAGTCTTACTCAATACTCACACCTTATAACACAGCCAACAACTCCTTCTTTGCCGATCTATTTTGAACTCCTTCAAAATCTTGTCACGGTGCGTATTCATTTGAAAGTACTATCAAGCGATTTTTGATCTATCCTTATAGATCTTGATGCTCAATGTTCAAGTATATTAATCCAGGTTTTCCATTGAAAAACACTTTTCAAATAACCCTACATGCTTTCCAGAAATTCTACATCATTTCCGATCAACAATATGTCAACAACATATACTCATCAGAAATGCTATAGTGCTCCCACTCACTTCTTTAGAAATACAAGTTTCCAATAAACTTCGTATAAACCCAAAATCTTTGATCATCTCATCAAAGCATATATTCCAACTCCGAGATGCTTACTCCAGTCCTTAGAAGGATTGCTGGAGCTTTGCATACTTGTTAGCATCTTTTAGGATTGACAAAACCTTCTGGTTGTATCACATACAACCTTTCCTCAAGAAAATCATTGAGGAAACAATGTTTTGACATCCTATGTGCAAGATTTCATAAATAATGCAGGAACTGCTAATATAATTTCAACAGACTCTTAGCATCGCTACGAGTGAGAAAGTCTCATCATAGTCAACTCCTTGAACTTGTCGGAAAACATCTTAATGACAAGTCGAGCTTTCTTAATGGTGATACTTATCATCATTGTCCTTCTTCCTTTTAAAATCCATCTGTACCCAACAACCTTACGACCATCAAGTAGTTCTTCCAAGGTCTATACTTTGGTTTCATACTTGGATCCTCTCTCGGATTTTATGGCCTCGAGCCATTCGTCGGAATCCGGGCCCACCATTGCTTCTCCATAGCTCATAGGTTCATTGTTGTCTAGCAACATGACCTTCAAGATAGGATTACCGCACCACTCTGAAGCAGTACGCGTCCTTGTCGACCTACGAGGTTTGGTAGTGATTTGATTCGAAGTTTCATGATCACTATCATCAGCTTCCACTTCAACTGGTGTAGGCGCCACAAGAACAACATCTGTGCCCTGCTACACACTAGTTGAAGTGACTATTCAATAACCTCATCAAGTCTCTACCATCCTCCCACTCAATTCTTTCGAGATAAACTTTTCCTCGAGAAAGGACCCGATTCTAGAAACAATCTCTTTTGCTTCTGGATCTGAGACATGAGGTATACCCAACTATTTTTGGGTGTCCTATGAAGATGCATTTATCCGCTTTGGGTTCGAGCTTATCAGCCTGAAACCTTTTCACATAAGTGTCGCAGCCCCAAATTTTTTAAGAAATGATAGCTTAGGTTTCTCTAAACCATAGTTCATACGGTGTCATCTCAACGAAATTACGTGGTGCCCTATTTAAAGTGAATACAGTTGTCTCTAATGCCTAACCCATAAATGATAGTGGTAATTCGATAAGAGACATCATGGTATGCACCATATCCAATAGGGTGCATTTATGATGTTCGGACACACCATCACACTATGGTGTTCCAGGCGGTATTAGGTGTGAAACAATTTCCACAAGGTCTTAATTGTGTACCAAACTCGTAACTCAGATATTCATCTCTATGATCATATCATAGATATTTTATCCTCTTGCCACGATGATCTTCAACTTCACTTTGAAATTGGTTGAACCTTTCAATAATTCAGACTCATGTTTCATCAAGTAAATATACTCAGAATCTACTCAAATCATCTGTGAAGTAAGAGCATAAGATATTCACTGTGTGCCTCAGCACTCATTGGATTGCACACATCAAATGTATTACTTCCAACAAGTTGCTCTCTTGTTTCATCTCACTGAAAAACGAGGCCTTTCAGTCATCTTGCCCATGTGGTATGATTTGCATGTCTCAAGTGATTCAAAATCAAGTGAGTCCAAATGATCCATATGTATGGAGTTTCTTCATGCATATATACCAACAAACATGGTTCACATATCTCAATCTTTTCAAAATGAGTGAGTCCAAAGATCCATCAACATGGAGCTTCTTCATGTGTTTTATACCAGTATGACTCAAATGGCAGTGCCACAAGTATGTGGTACTATCATTACTATCTTACATCTTTTGGTATGAACATGTGTATCACTACGATCGAGATTCAATAAACCATTCATTTTAGGTGCAAGACCGTTGAAGGTATTATTCAAATGAACAGAGTAACCATTATTCTCGTTAAATGAATAACCGTATTGCGATAAACATAATCCAATCATGTTTATGCTCAACGCAAACACCAAATAACAATTATTTAGGTTTAACACCAATCTCGATGGTAGAGGGAGCAGGCGATGCTTGATCACATCAATCTTGGAAACACTTCAAACACACATCGTCATCTCACCTTTAGCTAGTCTCCATTTATTTCGTAGCTCTTTTATTTCAAGTTACTAACACTTAGCAACCGAACCAGTATCTTAATACCCTGGTGCTACTAGGAGTACTAGTAAAGTACACATTTAATACAATGTATATCCAATATACTTCTGTCAACCTTGCCAGCCTTCTCATCTACCAAGTATCTAGGGTAGTTCTGCTTCAGTGAACGTTCCCTCATTACAGAAGCACTTAGTCTCGGGTTTGGGTTCAACCCTGGGTTTCTTCACTAGAGAAGCAACTGATTTGTCATCTCATGAAGTATGCCTTCTTGCCCTTGCCCTTCTTGAAACTAGTGGTTTTACTAACCATGAACAATTGATGCTCCTACTCGATTTCTACTTTCACGGTGTCAAACATCGCGAATTGCTCAAGGATCATCATGTCTATCCCTGATATGTTATAGTTCATCACGAAGCTCTAATAGCTTGGTGGCAGTGACTATGGAGAACCATCACTATCTCATCTGGAAGATTAACTCCCACTCGATTCAAGTGATTGTAGTACTCAGACAATCTGAGCACATGCTCAATGATTGAGCTTTTCTCCCTTAGTTTGCAGGTTAAGAAACTTGTCGGAGGTCTCATACCTCTTGACGTGGGTACGAGCCTGACATCCTAATTTCAGCTCTTGGAATATCTCATATGTTCTGCGACGTTTCAAAAAATGTCTTCGCTGCCTCAATTCTAAACAGTTTAACATTACGCACTGAACTATCACGTAGTCATCAAAACGTGTATGTTAGATGTTCGCAACATCCACAAATGACGCTCGAGGTTCAGCACACTGAGCGGTGCATTAAGGACATAAGCCTACTGTGCAGCAATGAGGAAAATCCTCAGTATATGGACCCAGTCCGCATAATTGCTACTCTCAACTTTCAACTAAATTTTCTCTAGGAACATAACTTAAAACAGTAGAACTAAAGCGTAGGCTACGACATAATTTGCAAAGACCTTTTGACTATGTTCATGATAATTAAGTTCATCTGATTATTTCATGAACTCCCACTTAGATAGACATCCCTCTAGTCATCTAAGTGATACATGATCCGAGTCAACTAGGCCGTGTCCGATCATCACGTGAGACGGACTAGTCATCATCGGTGAACATCTCCATGTTGATTGTATCTACTATACGACTCATGTTCGACCTTTTGGTCTCTTGTGTTCTGAGGCCATGTCTATACATGCTAGGCTCGTCAAGTCAACCTAAGTGTTTTGCGTGTGTAAATCTGGCTTACACCCGTTGTATGTGAACGTTAGAATCTATCACACCCGATCATCACGTGGTGCTTCGAAACAACGAACTTTCGCAATGGTGCACAGTTAGGGGGAACACTTTCTTGAAATTTTAATGAGGGATCATCTTATTCATGCTCCGCCGTTCTAAGCAAATAAGATGTAAACATGACAAACATCACATGCAAATCATAAAGTGACATGATATGGCCAATATCATCTTGCGCCTTTGATCTCCATCTTGAGGCACGACATGATCACCTTCGTCACCGGCATGACACCATGATCTCCATCATCGTGTCTTCATGAAGTTGTCTCGCCAACTATTACTTCTACTACTACGGCTAACAGTTTAGCAATAAAGTAAAGTAATTACATGGCGTTTTCAATGACACGCAGGTCATACAATAAATTAAGACAACTCCTATGGCTCCTGCCGGTTGTCATACTCATCGACATGCAAGTCATGATTCCTACTACAAGAACATGATCAATCTCATACATCACATATATCATTCATCACATTCTTTTGGCCATATCACATCACATAGCATACCCTGCAAAAACAAGTTAGACGTCCTCTAATTGTTGTTGCATGTTTTACGTGGCTGCTATGGGTTTCTACAAGAATGTTTCTTACCTACGCAAAAGCCACAATAGTGATATGCCAATTGCTATTTACCCTTCATAAGGACCCTTTTCATTGAATCCGATCCGACTAAAGTGGGTGAGACTGTCACCCGCTAGCCACCTTTATGCAACAAGTGCATGTTAGTCGGTGGAACCTGTCTCACGTAAGCGTACGTGTAAGGTCGGTCCGGGCCGCTTCATCCCACGATGCCTCTGAATCAAGATAGGACTAGTAACAGTAAGCAAATTGAACAAACCAATGGCCACAACTACTTGTGTTCTACTCGTGCATAGAATCTATGCAATAGACCTAGCTCATGATGCCACTGTTGGGGAATGTAGCAGAAATTCAAAATTTTCTATGCATCACCAAGATTAATCTGTGGAGTAACTAGCAACGAGAGAGAGGGGAGTGCATCTTCATACCCTTGAAGATCGCTATGTGTAAGTATCGCAAGAACGCGGTCGGTGGAGTCATTCACTAAGCGATTCAGATCGCGGCCGAATCCGATCTAAGCACCGAACAATGGTGCCTCCTCGTTCAACACACGTACAACCCGGGGACGTCTCCTCCTTCTTGATCCAGCAAGGGGAGAGGATAAGTTGAGGGAGAGCTCCGACAGCACGACGGCATGGTGGTGGAGCGTGCAGTTCTCCGGCAGAGCTTCGCCAAGCACTACGGAGGAGGAGGAGGTGTTGGGGAGGGAGAGGGCTGCGCCAGGGGAAGGGTGAAGCTCCCATGCACCTCCCCACTATATATAGGGGTGGAGGGGGCTGGTTTCTTGCCCTCCAAGTCCATTGGGGCATTGGCAAAGGTGGGAGGAAAGAAATCCCATCATTTCCTTCCCCACCGATTGTTATCCCCCTTTTGTAGGGATCTTGATCTTATCCGTTCGGGATATGATCTTATTCCTTCTAAGGGGGGATCTTGGTGCGCCTTGACCAGGGGTGTGGGGCATTTCCCCCACTACCCAGGTTCATGTGGGTCCCCCCATGCAGGTGGGCCCCACTCCAGAACCTTCTAGAACCTTCCCCGTACAATACCAAAAAATCCCGAACATTTTCCGGTGGCCAAAATAGGACTTCCTGTATATAAATCTTTACCTCCGGACCATTCTGAAACTCCCCGTGATGTCTGGGATCTCATCCGGGACTCCGAACAACAATCGGTAACTGCACACTAATTCCCATAACAACTCTAGCGTCACCGAACCTTAAGTGTGTAGACCCTATGGGTTCGCGAATCATGCAGACATGACCGAGACACCTCTCTGGCCAATAACCAACAGCGGGATCTGGATACCCATGTTGGCTCCCACATGTTCCACGATGATCTCATCGGATGAACCACAATGCCAAGGATTCAAGCAATCCCGTATACAATTCCCTTTGTCAATCGGTACGTTACTTGCCCAAGATTCGATCGTCGGTATCCCAATACCTCGTTCAATCTCATTACCGGCAAGTCACTTTACTCGTTCCGTAATGCATGATCCCGTGACTAACTATTTAGTCACATTGAGCTCATTATGATGATGCATTACCAAATGGGCCCAGAGATACCTCTCCGCCACACGGAGTGACAAATCCTACTCTCGATTCGTGCCAACCCAACAGACACTTTCGGAGATACCCGTAGTGCACCTTTATAGCCACCCAGTTACGTTGTGACGTTTGGCACACCCAAAGCATTCCTACGGTATCCGGGAGTTGCACAATCTCATGGTCTAAGGAAATGATACTTGACATTAGAAAAGCTTTTAGCAAACGAACTACACGATCTTGTGCTAAGCTTAGGATTGGGTCTTGTCCATCACATCATTCTCCTAATAATGTGATCCCATTATCAATGACATCCAATGTCCATGGTCAGGAAACCATAACCATCTATTGATCAACGAGCTAGTCAACTAGAGGCTCACTAGGGACATGTTGTGGTCTATGTATTCACACATGTATTACGGTTTCCAATTAATACAATTATAACATGAACAATAGACAATTATCATGAACAAGGAAATATAATAATAACCATTTTATTATTGCCTCTATGGCATATTTCCAACATGAGAGCCTATGGCTCAGGTGTAGTAAGGCCGTCGATGAGCGATATTCCATGGTCGACGGGTCTCCTCCTTCGATTTGCTTGAGTCTTTGTGCTCTTGAACATCGATGAGGTAGTATGATCCGTTGTGAAGATTCTTGCTGACCACAAAGGGCCCTTCCCAAGGTGGGGATAACTTGTGCATATCGGTCTGATCCTGGATGAGACGGAGCACTAAGTCGCCTTCTTGAAAGGTTCTTGTTTTAACAAGGCGGCTGTGATAATGCCGCAGGTCTTGTTGATAAACCGTCGAACGAGCCAACGTCATGTCCCGTTTTTCCTCCAACAGGTCCAGTGCTTCCTGACGTGCTTGCTCGTTGTCCGCTTCAACATAGTTGGCAACTCGGGGCGAGTCATGACGAATATCACTTGGGAGTACTGTCTCTGCCCTGTAACCATTAAGAAAGGTGTATAACCCGTAGATTGATTTGGGGTGGTGTTTATGCTCCATAACACATATGGTAATTCTTCCACCCAACAACCCGGCGTCCTCTTCAAAGGAACCATAAGCCGAGGCTTGATACCCTTTAAAATTTCTTGATTAGCCCTCTCAGCTTGACCATTAGATTGGCGGTGAGCCACAGACGATACATCAAGAAGGATGTGTTCTCATTGACAAAAGTCCCCCATCTCGCCTTTGGAGAGATTCGTGCCATTATCTGTGATGATCCTGTGTGGAAAACCAAGACAGAAGATCACCTTTTTTATGAAGTGAACCGCCGTGGCTGCGTCACACTTGCTTACTGGCTCTGCTTCAACCCATTTAGTAAACTTGTCAACCGCCACCAACAGGTGGGTCTTCTTGTCTTTGGATCGCTTGAAAGGCCCTACCATGTCAAGCCCCCAAGTAGCAAACGGCCAAGTGATGGGAATCATTCGTAGCTCCTGAGCCGGAACATGAGCTCGTCGTGAGAATTTCTGACAACCGTCGCACTGCCTCACCAAGTCTTCAGCATCAGCATGAGCCGTCAGCAAATAGAAGCCATGATGAAAAGCTTTAGCAACCAAGGATTTTGTACCGGCGTGACGGCCACAGTCTCCTTCGTGGATCTCTCGTAGAATCTCACGGCCTTCCTCAGGAGAAACACAGCGCTGGAACACACCAGAAACACTGCAACGGTGTAACTCGCCGTTGTGAATAACCATGGACTTGGATCGCCGGACTATCTGTCTGGCCAAAACTGCATCTTCTGGCAACTCGCCCCGGTTCATATACGCCAAGTATGGAACCGTCCAATCCGGACTAATGTGTAAAGCAGCCACCAATTGTGCCTTCGGATCAGGAATAGCGAGGTCCTCGTCTGTAGGCAACTGAACTGACAGGTTGTGCAAGACATCCAGAAAGGTATTGGGCGGCACCGGTTTATGCTGAGATCCCAGCCGGCTTAAAGCATCAGCTGCCTCATTTTTGTGCCGGTCAATGTGCTCCACTTGATAACCCTTGAAATGACCAGCGACAGTATCCACCTCTCGTTGGTAAGCCGCCATGAGTGGATCCTTAGAATCCCAAGTACCTGAAACTTGCTGGGCCACCAGGTCCGAGTCTCCAAAGCATCATACCCGGCTTAAGTTCATTTCCTTAACCACTCTAAGACCATGGAGTAAGGCCTTGTACTCAGCTGCATTGTTAGTACAAGGGAACATTAAGCGAAGAACATAATGAATTTTATCACCTCGAGGGGAAGTAAGGACAACTCCAGCCCCCGAGCCCTCCAATTGCCTGGACCCATCGAAGTGAATAGTCCAGTATGTGCTGTCCAGTTTGTCTTCCGGTGTCTGCAACTCTATCCAATCATTGATGAAATCCACAAGGGCCTGGGACATGATAGCTGTTCGAGGCATATACTTCAAACCGTGTGGTCCAAGCTCAATGGCCCACTTAGCAAGCCGGCCAGTTGCCTCCCTGTTCTGGATTATATCCCCCAAAGGAGCGGAACTGACCACTATGATGTATGGCCTTGAAAATATTGTTTAAGCTTTCGACTTGCCATGAAAACCCCATATACCAGCTTCTGCCAATGCGGATATCTTTTCTTTGACTCAATGAGCACTTCGCTGATATAACAAACCGGCCTTTGAACCGGTACTCCTTCCCAGCCTCCTTGCGCACCACCACAATAGCTACGCTGACAGCCTAGGTATTAGCAGCCATGTATAACAACAGCGACTCCTTATCAACTGGAGCAGCAAGAACGGGCGGTTCAGTCAACTGCTTCTTTAAGTCCTCAAACATCGCATCAGCAGCATCGCTCCAAACAAAATTGTCTGTCTTCTTCAACATCTGATACAGAGGGATCGCCTTCTCTCCCAACCTGCTGATAAACCGGCTCAAATCCGCGATACGACCAGCCAGACGTTGAACATCATTGATACATGCCGGTTTAGCCAGGGATGTGATAACCTTGATCTTTTCCGGATTAGCCTCAATGCCCCGGTTGGATACCAGGAAACCCAAGAGTTGGCCAGCCGGTACACCAAAAACACACTTAGCCGGATTGAGCATCATTTTATAAACTCTTAGGTTATCAAAAGTTTCTTGCAAATTAGTTATGAGTGTCTCTGCTTTCCTGGACTTCACCACAATATCATGCACATAAGCATGAACATTGCGCCCAATCCGAGTATGAAGACAATTATGCACACAGGGCTGATAAGTTGCCTGGGCACTCTTGAGCCCAAAGGGCATAGACACATAATAGAAGGCTCCAAAGGGAGTGATGAAAGTTTTCTTCTCCTGGTCCTTAATTGCCATCTTGATCTGATGATAACCAGAATAAGCATCCAAGAAACTCAAATGCTCACAACCCGCTGTAGCATCAATGATTTGATCAAAACGAGGGAGGGCAAAGGGATCAGCTGGGCAAGCTTTGTTCATATCTGTGTAATCCACACACATCCGCCAAGTGCTGTTTTTCTTAAGTACCAGCACCGGATTAGCCAACCACTCTGGGTGAAACACCTCCACAATAAACCCTGCTGCAAACAGCCGGGCTACCTCTTCACCAACGGCCTTGCGCCTCTCTTCATTAAAACGGCGAAGAAACTGTTTGACCGGTTTGAACTTCGGATCAATATTAAGAGTGTGCTCAGCGAATTCCCTCGGTACACCTGGCATGTCAGAAGGTTTCCATGCAAAGATGTCCCGATTCTCACAGATGAAGTCGATGAGCATGCTTTCCTATTTCGGATCCAAGTTGACGCTGATGCTGAACTGCCTGGATGAATCGCCAGGAACAAAATCAACCAATTTAGTCCCATCAGCCGATTTAAACTTCAAAGCCTGATCATGCTCTGTAGTGGGCTTCTTTAGAGAAGTGATATCTGTCGGATCAACATTGTCCTTATAAAACTTCAACTCCTCCATTGCACAAACCGACTCAGCATAAGCCGCATCACCTTCCTCACACTCCAGAGCAATCTTGCGGCTACCGTGAATCGTGATGGTCCCCTTATGACCCGACATCTTGAGCTGCAGATAAACATAACACGGCCTTGCCATGAATTCAGCATAAACCGGCCGTCCAAATAGGCATGGTACGGACTTCTGATTCTAACCACTTCAAAGGTCACCGTATCTGATGTTGAATCATGATCATCACCAAAAACCACCTCCAGAGCTATCTTACCAACCGGGTAAGCCGATTTACCAGGCACCACACCGTGAAAAATGGTGTTGGACGGTTTAAGATTCTTATCTGTTAACCCCATATGCAGGAAGGTTTCATAATACAAGATATTGATACTGCTCCCTCCGTCCATGAGCACCTTGGTAAACCTATAACCTCCAACCTGCAGTGCAACCACCAAAGCTAGGTGGCCCAGATTGTCAACCCGGGGTGGATGATCCTCCCGACTCCAAACAATAGGCTGTTCAGACCAGCGCAGATAATGGGGCACTACCGGCTCAACAGAGTTTACTGCCCTTTTATGGAGCTTCTAATCGTGCTTGCACAGGATAGTAGTGAAGACATGATACTATCCACCATTTAACTTCTTCGGGTTGCTCTGATAACCCGACTGCTGCTGATTCCCTTGATTACTCTGCTGATTGTGACCACCTTGGTTGTTTTGGTTACCCTGATTATTCTGAAATCCCGAGTTTGAACCGCCGCCACCGTAACCCAGCCCGTGAAACCCTGGACCGGAACCGCCAGATGGATCCTGATCATACTGGAAGAGATCAGAGTTTTTGAATTCCCTCATGATGAAACAATCCTTCCAGAGGTGCATGGCCGGAACCTCCTTTGTCCCGTGCTTTGGGCAGGGCTGGTTTAACAAGCGTTCTAGATTCATGCCTCAACCGCGCTGGGGAGGTATACCCTGATGGTGCTGCATATTGGTGTTAGCCACAAAACCTGAATTGTCTGCTTTACGCTTACCATTGTTCCCGTGGCTCGCCTGGTTATGCTGTCCTTTTGTACAGGCATTCTTGTTCCCCTTCTCCTGCTTTTCTTCATCAGAATCGGGGTCCTTGGTATTATCAGAATCAGCATACTTAACCAGAGCTGCCATGAGCGTTCCCATATCATTGCTGTGACGCTTGAGCCGTCCCAACTTCATCTTCAATGACTTAAACCGGCAGTTACCCTCCAAGGTCAAAATTGCCATATCAGGATTAATGCAACCTGATGAATGCAAAATTTCTGAAACCCAGCGCACCCAATGAGTTGTTGATTCGTTCTCCCCTTGAACACAAGCAGCCAGATCCACAATGGACATGGGTTTCTTGCATGTATCCTTGAAGTTCGCTATAAACCTGGCCTTCAACTTGTCCCATGAATTGAACGAGTTAATAGGCAGGCTCTTTACCCAGGTATGAGTCGTTCCTTCTAACATCATGGTGAAGTATTTTGCACATGCCGCTTCATCCACATCCAGCATCTCCATTGCCATGTCATAGCTTTTAACCCATGCCTCGGAGGGTTGATCGGCGGTATAATTAGGCACTTTACGTGGACCCTTGAAATCCTTGGGCAGCCGCACATTACGCAGAGCCGGGGTGAGGCACGGTAATCCCCAAGAGCTAAAAGTCAGACCACGTTCAACTGATGCCGCTGGTTGAACCGGAGCAGTTTGATGATTCTGGTACTGCGCTGCCAACTGCGCTGCTAACTCTGCTTCGCGCCGTGCTCTGCCGTTGTTCAGCACATCCTGAGCATTCAAACCGCTGTGCGCCGGATTAGGCCCTCAAGGGGCATCACGATGCCGCGCACTGCTTGACACGACCGGTTTGTCCATGTGCCTGCTATAACTCTTGCTCGGACGGGGGGTTGAATGTATTCTGTCTCGGCTATAGGAATAAGCCTGTTGCTGCACAATAGCGGTTTAAAGAAGATCCCCGGCCCGTGTGTCTCAACCGCCACCATTGATTCACCCTCCATCAGAATAGCTGCCAAACGCAATGCTGCAGCAATCATGTTATCCAAAGGGCTAGAGAAGTGACCTGGCGGTGTTGTTACGTATTGCGGCGGGTTGTCCGTCCGTCAAGGCGGGTCCATTACCCGTGGCTGATCCTGGTGCCGCCCCAGGTGCCTCAGTCCAGTTTACCATTGCCGGATTACTAGGCTCGGCTCCTGGCGTATTGTAGAGATTCATTCCTTTGTAAACCGGTGGCAGACGAGACCGGTACTTCCTTCTCATTACTTTGTTTGACGCGTTCTGATCCAACATAAGCCGGTAATTCTGCGCCTGAATCTGCTACGATTGGGCATCTAAAGCGGCCCGTTCTTCAGTAATCCTGACCTCCTCAGCCGCCAAGTCTGCCTAGGCCTGGGTTATCTAATCCTTTAGTTTTGCAACATCCGCATTATGCTGATCTTGGGTCTCCGGGGTGACTGCCGTGGTCAATAATGTCGTCAAAGCATCCAGCAAACCGGCATGAACTTGAGCTAGCCGGCGCGTAGGGCCTCCTGCCCAGGCTGCTGATCCAAAAATCATTGCTGCAGCAGATGAAGATTGTACGATGGGGTGCGTACTGGCCATGAAGATTGCAACCCGGTTTGGCGGTTCAAAGGGGCCTAGAATACTGTCTCCATCGAAGTATCCCCCAATCTGGCCATCTTGCGATTGGTACAGCGACTTGGTTTCGACAGCGGATGATTCACCATTTGAGTAGATGGCCGTCTCACCATCGGACACCGGTTCAGATTCCGCACCATGGATGAATCCTACGAACGCACGCTTCATGGCAGGCTGAACCCGGGCAGGACTTGCACGCTGAGCCGTTTCGACGAGGTCGGTGGAGATGTTCGACTCAGGGCCCGGTTCACCGATCTTGCCAATGAAAACGTGAATTTCGCCAAAGGGGACCCGGTACCCGTACTCGATTGAGCCGGCCTCGGGGCCCCAGCCTACGTCGTCGATGTAGAGCTTGCCGCGATGACTCTTGGTCATTCGGCCAACCACATACCCTTTGAGCCCTTCAAAGTTGTCCTTTAAGAACTCGAAACCATCGTGCGATAGCCCCACGGTGGGTGCCAACTGTCGTGGAATTAACACGTCAGATTTCCTAGCAGAAGGACTTAGTCGTGGAGCCATCGCGACGAGATTAGCTTAAAGGGGTTAAACCGGAACAAAGGACAAAAGGAGTTTATACTGGTTCGGCCCCTTGCGGTGAAGGTAAAAGCCTACGATCCAGTTGTTGTGGGATTGATTGATCTCGATGAGCAGGGAGCGAATCCGCTTTACCTATATCTCGAGCTGTTGTTTCTTGTCCTTGAACCGCTGCCGGGTTGTCCCTTTATATACACAGGTAGATGCCCGACCGGTTTACAGAATCCCGAGGCCAGCTCATACAAGTGTCCGGCTCGGTCTCTTCCCTTCCCTAACTTACAACACAAGTTACATAACTATGGCGGTTTACTACCATGGGCCCTAATCCACCTATAGGCTTTGGGCCTCTAAGCTTTAACAGCAGAGCGCCATGCTCCTTGTCTTCCTGGGCTTCAATATAGATGAGCATAAACCGGCCCCTCCTGGGCGGTTTACACTCAGTATTTATATCCCCAACAACGATGGTGATGATCACGAGCATGAGGACGAGCAGGGCCCATATACTCAGTGGCGCCTGGCAGCTAATTCTGATGGATCACCCCTTCTTGTCTGTATACATCCCACTGCTGATGTTACTACTAAGGAAGCATGTGTTGTCTCCCATGGTTGCACTCTCCGGACCTATTCCAACACCCGTTGCATGGTATTCGGGATGGACACTAGTGTGCTAGCGCCAACACCTTCTCCCTGGTACAGAATTGATAATCTTGGAGAAAACTCGCTCTTCCTTGGACAAAACTATCCAATGATGGTGAAAGGTGATCCAACTGCTGTTGACACAACATTACTGCCATTTATGAGAAGCAGCTGTATCTATACCTTGGACATTTTGGTGGTTCCCTACCCTGGTAGTGATATAGTAGGTCGCTTCAGCCTGGATGATCAGTCCTGCGTTGGTCTTGGGATCGACAATGGATGAACCTTCCCTGAGAATCATTTGTGGTTCAAAGCAAGCGTTTCCAACGCCGAGGATTGGTTGAGTTGAAGTTCATTTCATTGCTTGTTATTTGTTGTGCGATGAAAACTTTAGTATTTATAATGTATCCTCATTGTCGATGTGGGTTGATGACCTGTTGTATGTAATAAAATGATATGCCTGTGATAAACTTACTAAATTTATGAATGGCTTTCGAGTCGCTTCCCTGAGTGAGTGCTGCGACGAGGCAAAAAAATATTTTCTGAATAAATAATTGTACGTGCATTGCAACAGGTTATCGGATGAGGACAATCAACAATAGTAGTACACTATTTGTACTAGCTTCACATGCTTCGCGCGTCGGGCGGGTGTTTTTACTGTAGCCATATGTTAATGTGTTCGCTGTACGTAACCAGCACCTCGAATCTTCGATACTACTACTACTATATAAGTAGTAGGAGTAGTAGGGTGGCATGGGCCAGAACAAGAATTCACGTCCAGGAGTACGTCACACGCCGCCAGCACGACTTCCATCTGAAACCATATTTCTTGGAGTCCGTGCTAGAGCAATCTCTTCAACCTCGTCGTTTCTCTAACTCAGCCATCACGTGGCGGACAAGGTGGGGGTTTGCTGATAGTCGGTTTCCTCAACTGCTGTCCCACATGTAAGGCCAACTCCAACACATGACCCCAAATGGACCTGTGTTTTGCACGAACTCCAATGATAATTTTGACTAGAAAAGCAAGACCAAAGAAAACAAGAACCACAAGAATACGTTTTAGAAGATATCCAACTTCCATAACTGCTCCTGTAAGTTGGATTAGTGCCTTCTTGCTGCATTCATTGTTGATCTGCGGAGGCTCGATCTTGCGTGCTTCTTTCTTCTTCGAGTGTAAAGAAGTGGACGTTGCTTCCTCTCATCTAGTCTCATGTCTAGCCTCTATTCTATCAACAAGTGCACTAGTATCATCTCTAGGCTCTATGCTAGCTAAAATTGCTAGAACATCTACTAAATTGTGCTCTATCAATATATCGATGTACTCTTCTTCCCAATACCAAAACTTGCATCCATTCTACACAATAAAATTTTAAGTTAGCACAACTAGTCTAATCCGAGAGCACAACCAAAGATTTGGTCGGGTTCTTCCTCCTTTTCCCGACACGTGGGACATCCAGCATCCAGATCGTGTCATGCAAGAAAATAGATTGGTAGTTGAGGTCATGTGATGTGCATCTTGGGTTAAACTGTAAATAGAATCTTACTACTCTTGAGTAACTCCAAAAGCGGCCACAAAAGATCTTTATTGGACTTGTTTTTCATCACCAGCATGTGGAGGTGAAAGATGTGCATGTTCAGTGGGTCCTCTTGCGTTTTCCCTGACATGTGGGACCGCATATGAGAAAACAGACGACGGGCTCCGTGCGTCCGCTGGCTAGCTGAGAAGAGAGACACAGGAGGGCTGAGCACGGACTCCAAGAAATTTGTTCTACATAACCAGCACCTCGATATAGGCTCGATATAGTGGGATGGCATGGGCCATAACTAGCATTCACGTCTAGCAGTACGGCACGCGCCACTCACACGAGTACCATCCGACACCAATTTTCTTGGAGTCCGTGCTACAGCCATCTCTTCTCCCTCCTGTTTTCTCAGCCATCGCGCGGTTGGCGGGGTGGGGTTTTGTGCTACCTCTTGAGCATGCGTTGGTTTTTCCCTTGAAGATGAAAGGGTGATGCAGCAAAGTAGCGTAAGTATTTCCCTTTGTTTTTGAGAACCAAGGTATCAATCCAGTAGGAGGCTCCTCAAAAGTCACACGCACCTACACAAACAAACAAGAACCTTGCAACCAACGCGATAAAGGGGTTGTCAATCCCTTCACGGTAACTTGCAAAAGTGAGATCTGATAGAGATAATAAGATAAGATAAATATTTTTGGTATTTTTATGATATAGATTGGAAAATAAAAGATGCAAATATAAGTAGATGGAAAACTTATATGATAAAAGATAGACCCAGGGGCCATAGGTTTCACTAGTGGCTTCTCTCAAGATAGCATAAGTATTACGGTGGGTGAACAAATTACTGTTGAGCAATTGATAGAAAAGCGCATAGTTATGAGATTATCTAGGCATGATCATGTATATAGGCATCACGTCCGCAACAAGTAGATCGAAACGATTCTGCATCTACTACTATTACTCCACACATCGACCGACTCCTGCCTGCATCTAGAGTATTAAGTTCATGAAGAACAGAGTAACACATTAAGAAAGATGACATGATGTAGAGGGATAAACTCATGCAATATGATATAAACCCCATCTTTTTATCCTCGATGACAACAATACAATACGTGCCTTGCTGCCCCTGCTATCACGGGGAAAGGACACCGCAAGATTGAACCCAAAGCTAAGCACTTCTCCCATTGCAAGAAAGATCAATCTAGTAGGTCAAACCAAACTGATAATTCGAAGAGACTTGCAAAGATAACCAATCACACATAAAAGAATTCAAAGAAGATTCAATTATTTCTCATAGATAAACTTGATCATAAACCCACAATTCATCGGATCTCGGCAAACACACCGCAAAAAGAGTTACATCGAATAGATCTCCTAGAAGATCGAGGAGAACTTTGTATTGAGATTCAAAGGGAGAGAAGAAGCCATCTAGCTAATAACTATGGACCCGAAGGTCTAAGGTAAACTACTCACAACTCATCGGAGAGGCCTCGGAGATGATGTAGAGGCCCTCCGTGGTCGATTCTTCCTCCGGCGGAACGCCGGCGAAGGCTCCAAGATGGGATCTCGCGGATACGGAAGGTTCCGGCGGTGGAATTAGGTTTTCGTGGTGCTCCTGGATGTTTTCGGGGTACGTGGATACATATAGGAGGAAGAAGTAGGTTGGTTGACGCTCGAGGGGCCCACGAGGGTGGGGGGCGCGCCCACCCCCAGGGGGCGTGCCGGGCACCCTCGTGGCCACCTCGTTTGTTGCTTGACGTCCACTCCAAGTCCCCTGGATTGTGTTTGTTCCAAAAAGATCGCTCCCGAAGGTTTAATTCTGTTTGGACTCCGTTTGATAATTCCTTTTCTTCGAAACACTAAAATAGGCAAAAGAAGCAATTCGGATTGGGCCTCCGGTTAGTAGGCTAGTCCCAAAAATGATATAAAAGTGTAAAGTAAAGCCCATAAACACCCAAAACAGGTAATATAATAGCATGGAACAATCAAAAATTGTAGATACGTTGGAGACGTATCAGTTTGCTGATAGTCGGTTTGCTCAACTGCGGTCCCACTTGTAAGTAAAAATACAACACTGCACGCATTCCACCTTGAGCAGCGTGCCGGACCAACCGTGTGGGACTATGACGCGAACACATCAGGCTTTTCCTTTTGAACTTGTAACTTGTAAAATTTGGTTCTGCTCCATTGCGTGACCGATATATAGAAATAAAGATTTTCCGTAGAGTAATGAGAAATTTGGTTCTGGCGCCATTCATGCATGGAGTACGTACGAAAATTATGAAGTTGATGCAGAAGGTAAGATAATTACCAGTAGTACCATATACTACTACATGGATTTGACGGAAAAATAAAAATACATATGGATCCATCAACGACATCCTCACACCCTTGTGCGCCGGGTCACCACACTATAAAAAAAGTACACTTCTGTGATGATACATGTTTGTCACAGTAGGTCGCGTTTTTTGTCATGCATGATCCATGACAATTTTATGACAGAATCAAGATAGTCATACTTGTGCTATCGTAGAAGTGTTCCATGACATTACCAAAATTATCATCATGGAAGTGTCCACTTCCATGACAATAAATCGTGCGTCACAAAAGTTCTTTCGTCAAGGGTGACCGACACGTGGCATCCACCGTAATGGAACACCGTTAAGCTATCGGGTCCGGTTTTGGATCCGATAACCCGTTAACATCCCCGACCAATGGGGATTTCCACGTGTAAAATCATCATTGGCTGGAGGAAACACGTGTTGGCTCATCGTTGGGACAGATGTCATCCACTCATTGGACAGAAGGCGCCTATGATACGTCGACACATGGCATGGCCCAACAGATGCCCATTCCTGTGAAAAGGCCGGCCCGTTTGACTTGGTCAAAAGGTGGCGGACCGGCCCATGGAAAGCCTGTTAACGGCCTATTCGCATATAGCCCATTTACAGCCCGCTAACACAAGGCCCGTTACGCCCTATCCGAATTAGGCCCAGTAGCGTCATCTGGGCCATCCAATATGATTCCATCCCGTTTTCACTTCTGGCCCATGTATGGCCCATGACGTCTTTTCGGCCCATATGAGGCCCATTGTAAATCTTGGCCCATTAGCGGCCCGTGGTGAAACTGTCCTGTAATGAACAATGTATCACTTTACACCCATTAACGGCCCGTAGTGAAACTGGCCCGTAATGAACAGTGCATCACTTTATACCCATTAACGGCCCGTTATTCCGTTGGTCCGTTTCCAGCCCATGTTATCTTTCGGCCTTCTCAGAGCCCATTAATTCTTGGGCTCATTTTTAGCATTCATTTACTTACGGCCCGTTACTGTCATTTTCTACTTGTGGGCCAAATTCAGCCCGTGGTTACAGTCGGCCCGTTTGTGGTCCGTTAATTCATTGGGCCGTTTTCATAGCATCATCAAATACGGCCTCTTAATGATGGCCCGTTATGGTCGGCCCATGAACGGACGATTCCAACTCTAGCCCTTTTGCGGCCATAATGCGATCTGTTATTGGCCCATGTTTGGTCAATCGATTATACGACCCGTATAAGGCCCATTGATGATACGGCCCATAGAAGGCCCATTGTTTCTACGGCCTGTAGAAGGCCCATTGTTTTTACGGCCCGTAGAAGGCCCACTGTTTCTACGACCCGTAGAAGGCCCACTGTTTCTACGTCCTGTAGGAGGCCAAGTGTCACTACACTAAATATTAGCCCATGGTTATTGTGGCCTAGTTTTAAAAAATAGGTTATTGTAGCCACTAGCAAACCGCGGAAAAAGAACTGCACTAACTACAAGCAAACAAATAAATAAGACAACAAGGAAATAAATAAGCAAGCAATTTATGCTAGGCTATCATGGCTATTACACATATTACATCCACTGGGCATCAAAGTTCGCCACCAGTTTAAGTATAGGGAACAAAGCATCATATAAACGCCGCAGAAAAACAAGTCCAGAACTGAAACCACTTCAAAAGAGCTCAAGAAACAATATCTTGGGTACCCATAATGCTGGCAAGATGCTTAGCGAGCTTATTAACTTTCTCTTGTTTGGCGCTTAAATCCTCCAGCGCTTGTTGTTGCACAAGAAAGTACGCATCTGAATTCTGCAGGGACTTCCTCAGTCCTTCAGCTTCTTGCCGCAGCACAGCTAACTGATGCCTTTCAGCTTGTAGCTGAGACTGAAGAAGTCGAAGTGATTCAGGCAGCGAGTTCGAAGAGCTTGTGCCAGCAGTACTGGCCAGTAACTCGAACACTACATCAACGCATGACTATGGGGTTTTCTCACTGTCTACAAGATCGTTTTTATCACCTTTCTTGGAGACCAACAGGGTTGTTTCACTATCTTGAACCTTATCTGCATTACTTTCTCTACCATTGCATAGTGGGGCGCTCTTCTCTAATATTCTTTTTGCATACTACAAGAGAAACAAGCAGACACATCACAGGTTTAGCTTGTAGTATACGAAACTTATTTTGGTAAACCAGTTCAGTAGTAAGGTGGACAGGATAACAACATGAAACAAACATATATCTATGTACTATGGTCACTGTATTGTCCATATCATTCTAGTTTATGTTGCCTAATCAAGATAGAGACACAGTTCAACTCATACATTTTTAAGACACGACAGCATAGACAAAATATAAGTGTGAGAAAACTACACAACATTGGCAGCACTTGTAGTGTGCATTGATGACCCACAAGTATAGGGCATCTATCGTAGTCCTTTCAATAAGTAAGAGTGTCGAACCCAACGAGGAGCAGAAGGAAATGACAAGCGGTTTTCAGTAAGGTTTCTCTGCAAGCACTGAAATTGTAGGTAACAGGTAGTTTTGTGATAAGATAAATTGTAACGAGTAACAAGCAATGATAGTAAATAAAGTACAGCAAGGTGGCCCAATCCTTTTTGTAGCAAAGGACAAGCCTGGACAATTTCTTATAATGAGAAAAGAGCTCCCGAGGACACATGGGAATTATCGTCAAGCTAGTTTTCATCACGCTCATATGATTCGCGTTCGGTACTTTGATAATTTGATATGTGGGTGGACCGGTGCTTGGGTACTGCCCTTACTTGGACAAGCATCCCACTTATGATTAACCCCTATTGCAAGCATCCGCAACTACAAAAGAAGTATTAAGGTAAACCTAACCACAACATTAGACATATATATGGATCCAAATCAGCCCCTTACGAAGCAACGCATAAACTAGGGTTTAAGCTTCTGTCACTCTAGCAACCCATCATCTACTTATTACTTCCCAATGCCTTCCTCTAGGCCCAAATAATGGTGAAGTGTCATGTAGTCGACATTCACATAACACCACTAGAGGAAAGACAACCTACATCTCATCAAAATATCGAACGAATACCAAATTCACATGACTACTAATAGCAAGACTTCACCCATGTCCTCAGGAACAAACATAACTACTCACAAAGCATATTCATGTCCAAAATCAGAGGAGTAATAATATGCATTAAGGATCTGAACATATGATATTCGACCAAGTAAACCAATTAGCATCAATTACAAAGAGTAATCAACACTACTAGCAACCCACATGTACCAATTTGTGGTTTTGATACAAGATTGGATGTATGAGATGAACTGGGGTTTTGAGAGGAGATGGTGTTGGTGAAGATGTTGATGGAGATTGACCCCCTCTCGATGAGAGGATCGTTGGTGATGACGATGTTGATGATTTCTCCCTCTCGGAGGGTAGTTTCCCCGGCAGAACAGCTCCGCCGAAGCCCTAGATTGATTCCGCCAAGGTTCCACCTCGTGGCGGCGGAGTTTCGTCTCGTAAGCTTGCCTCTGATTTTTTTCCAGGGTAAAAGCCTTCATATAGCAGAAGATGGGCGCCGGAGGGCCACCAGGGGGCCTAGGAGACAGGGGGCGCGCCCAGTAGGGGTGGGCGCGCCCCCCACCCTCCTGGCCAGGGTGTGGGCACCCTCTGGTGTTTTCTTCGCTCAATAATTCTTATTAATTTCAAAAGTGACTTCCGTGGAGTTTTAGGATTTTTGGAGCTGTGCAGAATAGGTTTCCAATATTTGCTCCTTTTCCAGCCAGAATTCCAACTGCCGGCATTCCCCTTTTTCATGGTAAACCTTGTAAAATAAGAGAGAATAGCCATAAGTATCGAGATATAATGTGTAATAACAGCCCATAATGCAATAAACATTGATATAAAAGCATGATGCAAAACGGACGTATCAACTCCCCCAAGCTTAGAGCCCGCTTGTCCTCTAGCGGAAGCCGAAATCAAAAAATATGTCCACATGTTTCGAGATAGAGGTGTCGATAAAAATAAAATACGAACATGAGGGCATCATGATCATTCTTATAACAGCAACATATATAGATTTTGTCATATGATTTATTATGCTCAAGTAACAATCAATTCACATGTCAAGTATGGTTCAGAAACTTCATTGGGAACTGACGGTGTCTTGGACTAGGGGGTACTCACCACGTCGTCTCCCGATCAGTTGGATTGGGCCGAGGACCCCCATGGCCGTATACTCAAGGGCCAGTTCGGACAATCCCTGATGCATACAAGGAAGACTCCACAAGACTTGGCACCCAAGACAAGGACTCTCCTAAACCCTAGGCCTCCGGTGTCTTATATAAACTGAGGCCAGGCTAGTCAATAGATAATCTCATATTCATTACTACAATCTCATGGTAGATACATGTACTCTGTACTATCCCCATATGAATACAATCAAAAGTAGGACGTAGGGTTTTACCTCCATCAAGAGGGCCCGAAACTGGGTAAAATCCGTGCCCGTGTTACCATTGCTCCAAGACGCCTAGCTTACGACCCCTACTACGAGATATGCCGGATATTGAACCAACATTGGTGCTTTCATTGAGAGACTGCTGGGCGGTCGCCTCGGATCGATGCGATGATCAGGTGATATTTTTTCAATTAGATTTGATCTGCATATGTCAATCCTTTGGTAAATTTTCTGCTGTCGGACTATGTAATTTTATCCGGATGTACTCTAGATCGAAACAGAAAGAACCGGAGGCAACGTATTGAGATCGGCAGCGTGCGCCTGTCCGAAGACAATTCGTCTAAATCGATTCCATGTATACGCACACTGGGTATACGCATCACGGCAACACAGCTGACGGTGCCATGCGTGCGGACGCTAAAAGTCTCAGCGAAGCCCTAGCAAAGTCAATGGAGCAGGGCGCAGGGCATGAACACACGGTGTTTTTTTCATCATCCAAAGGGAATCCCACGTTGATGGTATGACAACTATTCCTCTCGTGATGATCACTTCAAGTGCTAGCACTATTAGTTTAGTGCTAATTGGTGCACAGACTACAAGGCGTACATTATTCAATTTAACCTAAATTGCTAGTTGATGCACTACCACCTTTTTTTATCAGATTGGTCGTTCCGTATATCTTGATCAGCCCAGTCTGGAGTCACTCCGGCAGGGCGTCCCTCGTTGAATCCTGGCGTTTTATGATGTCTCCTCTACCATTAGTTCAGCGTCAAATTATCAGGTGCAATTGTTCTAGTTATTCGCGCTGCGTCTATTAATAATATTTCAAATAGTATTTTCTTGTCATAACGATATTTTTGGTGCGGCAGGTTTTGCACTCTGGTCTACGCTAAGTCCGGCGTTGTCCCGCGAACGTAGTGTCCGTAACTCGGGCGACCTTGCGAATTCGGATTTTGTCACCCCTCATGCCGACGCCCTGTGTTGACATCGGCCTCATGCCATGCCATATTTCTTTTATTACTCACTTTGCATAAAATTATTAATTATGCAATGATTTTTTATAATTTATTATTATTACTATTATCTCCGGCTTGCACTATTTTCTGTGCACAGATAAATGATCCGGATTGGCAGTGCTGTCACCTCGGCTGGACCGGGGCTTCGTCATAACTTCATTAACCCACGACGGAGACTTCGGTGTCACAATGCTGGCCTACTCCGTCGCCTCGGGCATACTGGGGTTCCACCTCGCCAGACTGGTCGTACTATGTCACCTCTTGGGATTGCCGAGATCTTCGCTCGACCACCTCGGGACCGACTTGGGGGTTGGGACCTCGTCGCGCCGTAAGCTCGGGCCACATCATCTACACCGAACACATTAACCATCTAAGTTGCTTTTATGCTCAGCTTTTTCAATTTTTTACTCTCATTCGGTTCGACCAAGCATTATACTTTTTTGGCAAAAAGTTGTTTGCGGAAAAAACTCCTTGTCATAACTTTGTTTATGGCACACAAATTCAAATACCCCGTTTACTTGGGGGCTCCCTTGCTGGAGCTTTTCCTCTTGCATATGATTATACTTGTACGGCTTCGGTCCTTGTTCGTGTATTATGCCACAATATGCACCATATTGACCTAAGTGATTTGCAAGCTGGGTTGCCTTGCTCCTATGTTTACGCCTACGTTCCCGATTGTTCGGCTAGGGAGTAAAGGGAGCACCTCTGCGAATGTCACGATCGGGTCACCCGAGCCGGACCTCAGACTGGGTGAAGCCGAAAGCTAGCGCTCTTACTATTTTCAATAATGGTCGGCACACAACGGAACTCATGAGTACAAAAAATCTATTGCACAAGTCTCATAGTGAGCAACCAAAGAAAGGTATCGGTGCGGGTACAATTTTCTTCGAAGATGCTTCTTACACTTCATCGGTAATATAGCATAAGTTCCCTGAGCGCGCTTTGTCTGTTACAGCCTTATGGCCTGATTGCCTGGTTATCGGAAACACCATCGATATTCTCGACAGGGGGAGTACATAACACTTTTCGGGCCTTGACCAAAGAGGGAGAAGCCGACGGTCGGTTAAGACGCGTATAATGGTCGGGTGAACATAGATATGATATAAGTACTTCGGTACATACAATCATTATACATAAAGTTCTTTTACCCAAGTCACTCGGGGGCTCTTAAATTTATGTGAGCCGTTTTATAATAAGTGTTCTTCTTCTTAGTCGTTGCAAAGTCTTTTTTCTATCACTCCTTTTTTCGACGCGAGTGTGCGGTCAATAGCCGTGGAGCCTAATTTCTCTCCAAAGCTGCTAAAGTTTGCTAAACTGGCCTAACGAGAAGTACTCCATCTTCGGGATAGGAGGTTGAAGCCGTAGGATGACCCGCTTGAAGTCTTGAGATAGGATGTGTCATGTTAAAGCACGACAGAAGCACAATTTTTTTCTAAGACCAATTTTCTGGTTGGCACCGAACAATTGATTTAGTTCGGACGTCGAGTTTTTCGTGACGTTTTTTGGTTTTCCAAGCCTGTGGCACTTTTAAACTCTTTGTGTGTTTTCCGCATAAGTCTCGCAGTGCAACGCCGGACACCTTTAGAGATTCGGCAAAAATACTCGGATATTGCTATATATGCATCAGTTTCGAATTGTGTCTTTAGTCAATAGTTGGGTTGCCCGGCTCCTGTGCTTGCCTCCTACGTTCCGCTTTGTTCGGCTTGGTGTGCAAAGGGAGAACCACTGCGATTGTGCTTCCAGCTCGCATGGTTAACCACCTCAGTGGAGAAAGCCGAAAACTGACTGTCACAATAAGCGTAAATTGGTCAGCGGTCCGATGACTATATAAAATGACGGGCCCTTCATAACATCGGCCGAAATGTTTATGGCTTGACCTTGGCTGTTGCCGAACACTAACCGGGGAGCTACTTGCTGGCCTCCCAACTTTAAGCTCCTATGACTAAGTGAAAGTTATAAAGCTCACATATCTGATTGCCTCGTTTCCGCCAACACAGCCGCCATCGGGCACCGAGACATCGGCTAAGGGTTGTTTTGTTATTAGAGAAACACCCTGCGTAGCACCTACAAGGGGGTAGAAGCCGATGATGGGCCACTTTCAGATTATAAACGGTTGCAACGGAAGTGAAAATTTGGGTTCATTTAGACCACAGAGTTTGGAAGCTTTCCCCCGAACTAAATCCTTAGTATTTTCCTCCCACATTGATCGGAGCTGAGATTTCATGATCATGCTTAGCATGACAACCCAAAGAAAGGAACGGATAGCGGGACTATTTTCTTTGGATGATATTTCTTATGTTAAACAATAATATAACATGTCTCTCTATGTACCTTCATTTATAAAACCGTATGGCCAGATTGCCTTGTTTGCCGTAAATCTTTGCCCTCATAAAGGCTTTATAAAGTAGGACAAACACTCCTCGGCCGCTGGCCAAGGAGGTTGAAGCCGATGGTCGGTCAACAAAGTTGTGTACAATGCGGATCCGAGCATTAATGACGTAATGTACTTGGGTACATGGAGTCATTTTACTATGGATATCGATCCTTAATTCGGCCTCCCGTGCCCGCATTAAGGCTCGAGGGTTACTGGGCTTCGGGCTCATTATTTACAAATATTAAAGGGGTACATCGATCCCCTGATTTGGTGTTGCCACCCGACCAGTGTCTCGGGGGCTACTGCATTGACAATCCAATGCAAAAAAATTTAAAGTGCAATATAGTTTTTTAGGAGATTATTATCCTCAGGTTGGTCGGCCGCACCCAACCTGAGTCTCGAGGACTTTGCACACCGCATTTCTATTCTTGAGTATGCTGCCGAGGTGGGAATTGATCCTCAGGCTGATTTTATTAATCAACCTGAGTCTCAGGGGCTACTAGGGTCAGCGGTTTGATTTTTTCCATCAGGTGCATCCCGGATATTAGGCCAACACGCACCTTGAGGGCTACTGGCTATACATATCGTCAGAGATTACATTACACAATTCGGAAATAAATTCATAAAAATCAGCCCATGGCCAAGGTGGTTCACCACCTCGGAAGTAGTCCGGCATAAAGCTCGGGTGCTAGTGGCTGGCTCCATAGAGGGCATTTCCGGCATTAAGCTCGGCTAAACTCCTGCAACTTTTTTGAACCAAGGTGATCTATGACACCTCGGATACAATCCGGCATAGGAGCTTGGACATAGTCAGGTGATGGAGCTTGGACATAGTCCGACATTGGAGCTCGGTTGCAGTTCAGCATTAGAGCTCGGCTGTAACAGTTCTCCTCAAATACATTCCGGCGGTGGAGCTGGGATACAGTCCGGTGTTGGAGCTCGGAAGCGGTCCGGCGTTGGTGCTCGGCTGCAAGATACCTCGAATGCAGTCTGGCGTTGGAGCTCGGACGCAAGAGGACACTGCCGCCCGGGGACGACTTCAAACCCGAGGCATGGCATAAAAATAACAAGGCATTGGTAAAGGCCAGAAACTTAGAGGGGCTCCTCGAATACCCGACGTGTAAACTCTTTGGATTCACTTTGGTGATCCTCAAGATCGAAGATGGAAAGATTTGTTGAACCAGTTTTCAAGACCGATGACCAAAGATGAAGAACAGTTCGGAAGAATCGAGGAGCGTCCCCAACTTGAAGACCGGTTCAGGGGGCTACTGATGGTGTCCTGGACTAGGGGGTACTCACCACGTCGTCTCCCGATCAGTTGGATTGGGCCGAGGACCCCCATGGACGTATACTCATGGGCCAGTTCGGACAACCCCTGCCGCATACAAGGAACACTCCACAAGACTTGGCACCCAAGACAAGGACTCTCCTAAACCCTAGGCCTCCGGTGTCTTATATAAACCGAGGCCAGGCTAGTCAATAGATAATCTCATATTCATTACTACAATCTCATGGTAGATACATGTAGTCTGTACTATCCCCATATGAATACAATCAAAAGCAGGACGTAGGGTTTTACCTCCATCAAGAGGGCCCGAACCTGGGTAAAATTCGTGTCCGTGTTACCATCGCTCTAAGACGCCTAGCTTAGGACCCCTACTACGAGATACGCCGGATATTGAACCGACAGGAACTAACAAACTATAATCTCAGTCATTGAAGCAATTGAAATTTATCATAACATCAGAAAGAGTCAAGAATAGAGCTTTTCAGCAAGTCCACATACTCAACTATCATGTAGTCTTCTACAATTGCTAACACTCACATAGTACTTGTGGTTATGGAGTCTCAACAGGACACTAAGAAAGATAGGGGCTTATTGTGTTGCCTCCCAACGTATTCACCTTTAGGTGATGTCAAAAATAATGGTTCATGATAACTTACATCCAATTGGATATATATATATATATATATATATATATATATATATATATATATATATATCAAGATCTTTCAACCATGAGGAGCTTGCCAAAGGATAAAATGAAAAAAGGAAAGGTGAGGATCACCTTGACTCAAGCATAAAGTAAAAATATAAAGTAAAAGATAGGCCCTTCGCAGAGGGAAGCAGAGGTTGTCATGTGCTTTTAGGGTTGGATGCACAAAATCTTAATGCAAAAGAACGTCACTTTATATTGCCACTTGTATATGGACCTTTATTATGCAGTTCGTCGCTTTTATTGCTTCCATAACAAGATCGTATAAAGCTTATTTTCTCTGCACTAATAAGTCATACATATTTAGAGAGCAATCTTTATTGCCTGCAACATGACAACGTACTTGAAGGATCTTAGTCAATCCATAGGTAGGTATGGTGGACTCTCATGGCAAAAACTGGGTTTAAGGATATTTGGAAGCACAAGTAGTATCTCTACTTGGTGCAAGGAATTTGGCTAGCATGAGGGGGAAAGGCAAGCTCAACATGATGGGAAGATCAATGACAATATACTTTAACTGAGATGTGAGAAAACATAAACCATTACGTTGTCTTCTTTGTCCAACATCAACTTTTTTAGCATGCCATACTTAACGAGTGCTCACAATCATAAAAGATGTCCAAGATAGTATATTTGTATGTGAAAACCTCTCTTTCCTTATTACTTCCTATTAATTGCAACGATGACCAAAACTATGTTTGTTAACTCTCAACAACCTTTATGCGTCATACTTTCTATGTGTGAAGTCATTACTATCCATAAGATCAATATGAAATCTTTCATTCTTTTTGTTCTTTCTTGTTTCTCAAGATCATGGCAAGATAGCAAAGCCCTTGACTCAACACTAATCTTTAAAATACATAGCTCACAGATTAGATTACATAAAGAAATCACAAAGCAAAACTCAAAACTAATTGATACTAAAACTTCAGTCTACTAGATCAAGATACTACTAAAAGGATCGAACTAAATAAAACGG
>NC_041393.1:650343475-650358406 GCF_002162155.2 Triticum dicoccoides
TGCCCATACCCATGTGATGTCTCCTTCTTCATAGTTGGTGTTGTACGTGATCTTCTTGGCGACGATGCCCCTCAGGATACGATTCTCCTCCTTGAGCTTATTGACTTGCTGTTTGAGGTCCATAATTTCTTTGTGGAGCTTGCCTGTAACGGCTAAAGCTCCCTTTACCCAAGGACGCCGCATAGCTTCTAGAGAACAAGTGACGCTCTATTTCACATTTTCATAAGGAAGAAATTTAACATTGGAAGGGATGACCGAATTTGGGAGGACCGAGCTATGTAGTTCCCCCATCATGAATCCTGCTTGGAGGCAAGAAGTAACTTCTTGATCTTCCTCCATGGCATCTATCCTTTTCAAGCCGGCCTCCATCTAATCCTCCGTTGATGGTCCAAAGTGATAAGCATCGCTATTTGCTCCTGGACATGGTGTCGGGTGAGACACCCGACTCTCCCCGACTGACCCTTCAGAAGACATCTTGCTCTTAATATGCACCAGGAACAACTCAAAACAAAAACAGCGGATATTTGCGTGATACGGTGGTAAAAGCCTTTGAAAGATTATATAATGAATTTTTACCAACCAAAATACGTAACGTGCAAGAAGACGGAGTCCAGGAGGCACACGAGGTGGCCACGAGACAGGGGGCGCGCCCTCCAACCTCGTGGAGGCCTCATGTCCTTCCCGGACTACTTCTTTCTTTCCAAAATTCTTAAATATTCCAAAACGGATAAAAATTGCCATTAGAGTTGTTTTGGAGTCGGTTTACTTACCGTACCACATACCTATTCCTCTCCGGAGTCTGAAACATTCTGGAAAGTGTCCCTTATGTATTCCTCCAGGGTTACGGTCTCAACAATATTAGTTTCAACATTGATAGGATTACCTGAGATATAATGTTTAATACTTTGACCGTTCACAACCCTAGGATTTGTGCCTTCGAAGTTGTTGATTTTTATGGCACCGGAACGATAGACCTCCTCGCTAATGTAAGGACCTTCCCATTTAGGGAGAAGTTTTCCTGCAAAAAATCTTAAACGAGAGTTGAATAATAACACATAATCACCTACGTTAAACTCACGCTTTTGTATCCTTTTGTCATGCCATCGTTTGACTTTTTCTTTGAATAGCTTGGCATTATCATAGGCTTGGGTTCTCCATTCATCATGTGAGCTGATATCAAATAACCTCTTCTCACCGACAAGTTTGAAGTCATAGTTGAGCTCTTTAATACCCCAATATGCTTTATGTTCAAGTTCTAGAGGTAAGTGACATGCTTTTCCATAAACCATCTTTTACGAAGACATACCCATAGGATTTTCATATGCAGTTCTATAGGCCCATAATGCATCATCAAGTTTTTTGGACCAATTCTTTCTAGATCTATTCACAGTCTTTTGCAAAATTAATTTGAGCTCTCTATTGCTCAACTCTACTTGACCACTAGACTGCGGGTGATAAGGAGATGCAATTCTATGGTTAACATCATACTTAGCAAGCATTTTACAGAAAGCACCATGAATAAAATGTGATCCACCATCAGTCATAAGATATCTAGGGACTCCAAACCTCGGAAAAATAACTTCTTTAAGCATCTTAGTAGAGGTGTTATGATCAGCACTACTAGTTGGAATAGCTTCTACCCACTTAGTAACATAATCAACAACAACTAAAATATGTGTATAACCATTAGAGGCAGGAAAAGGTCCCATATAATCAAAGCCCCAAACATCAAACAGTTCAATAACAAGAGAATAATTCATAGGCAATTCTTGACGTCTACTAATATTACCAATTCTTTGACATTCATCACAAGATAAGACAAACTTACGAGCATCTTTGAAGAGAGTAGGCCAATAAAAACTGGATTGCAATACCTTATGTGCAGTTCTATCTCCAGTGTGGTGTCCTCCATATGATTCAGAGTGATACTTGCGTAGGATTTGTTCCTGTTCATGCTCAGGTACACAACGTCTAATAACACCATCTACTCCTTCTTTATAAAGGTGTGGTTCATCCTAGAAGTAATGTCTTAAATCATAAAAGAATTTTTTCTTTTGCTGGTATGTGAAACTAGGTGGTATAAATTTGGCAACAATGTAATTAGCATAATCAGCATACGAAGGAGCAGTACGAGAAGCATTAACGATCGCTAATTGTTCATCAGGAAAGCTATCATCATTAAGTAGTGGGTCATCAAGAACATTCTCTAACCTAGACAAGTTGTCTGCAACGGGGTTCTAGGCTCCCTTTCTATCAATAATATGCAAATCAAATTCTTGGAGCAAGAGAACCCATCTAATGAGTCTTGGCTTAGCATCTTTCTTTTTCATAAGATATTTAATAGCAGCATGATTAGTGTGAATAGTAACTTTTGAATCAACAATGTAAGGTCTAAACTTATCACAAGCAAACACAACTGCTAAGAACTTTTTTTCAGCAGTAGCATAATTTCTCTGGGCAGTATCAAGAGTCTTACTAGCATACTGGATAACATTCAATTTCTTATCAACTCTTTGCCCTAGAACAACACCTACAGCATAATCACTAGCATCACACATATTTCAAAGGGTAAATTCCAATCAAGTGGCTGAACAATAGGTGCAGTGATCAAAGCTTTCTTAAGTATTTCAAATGCTTCTACACAATCATCATCAAAGACAAAAGGAATATCTTTTTGCAATAAATTAGTCAGGGGCCTAGAGATTTTAGAAAAGTCCTTAATGAACCTCCTATAAAAATCGGCATGACCAAGGAAACTTCTTATACCTTTTATGTCCTTGGGACATGGTATCATTTCAATAGAATCAACTTTAGCTTTATCAAGTTCAATACCTCTCTGAAAAATCTTATGCCCTAAGACAATGCCTTCATTAACCATAAAGTGGCAATTTTCTCAATTCAAGACGAGACTGGTGTCTTCACATCTATGCAAAACTCGATCAAGGTTGCTCAAGCAATCATCAAAAGAGGATCCATAAACGGAGAAATCATCCATGAATACCTCACAAATCTTTTCACAAAAGTCAGAGAATATAGCCATCATGCATCTTTGAAAGGTAGTAGGTGCATTACATAAACCAAAAGGCATACGTCTATAAGCAAAAGTACATAAAGGTCAAGTAAAAGTAGTTTTTGATTGATCCGCCGCTGACACAGGTATTTGAGAGAAACCAGAATAACCATCTAGAAAGTAGGAATGTGAGTGTTTGGATAGTCTTTCTAGCATTTGATCAATAAAAGGTAATGGGTAATGATCTTTCTTAGTAGCTTTATTTAATTTTCGGAAATCAATTACCATCCTATTACCTGTAATAATTCTTTGCGGGATCAGTTCATCTTTATCATTAGGAACGACAATAATACCTCCCTTTTTAGGAACACAATGGACAGGGCTTACCCAATCACTATCAGCAACGGGATAAATTATACCTGCCTCAAGGAGCTTTAGTATCTCCTTTCTTACCACTTCTTTCATCTTAGGATTCAATCGTCGTTGAGGATCTCTAACTGGTTTGGCACCTTCCTCCAATTTTAATTTTGTGTTGGCATAGCGTGGGACTAAGGCCCTTGAGATCATCCAGAGTATATCCGATAGCAGCACGGTGCTTCTTTAGAGTTTTCAATAATCTTTCTTCTTCTTGCTCTGAAAGGTTAGCACTGATAATAACATGATATATTTTCTTTTCATCAAGATAAGCATACTTAAGATTATCAGGCAATGGTTTGAGTTCAAACACGGGATCACCCTTGGGTGGAGGGGGATCCCCAAGAATTTCAACGGGTAGGTTGTGTTTCAGAATAGGTTCCTATTGAAGGAACACTTCATCAATTTCCATTCTTTCATTCATAAACATATCATTTTCATGGTCTAGCAAATATTGTTCTAACGGATCAATAGGAGGCACGACAATAGAAGCAAAACCAATAATCTCATCCTTACTAGGTGATTCTCTATCACGAGGTTGTCTACAAAACTTAGCAAAATTAAACTCATGAGACACATGATCTAAGCCAATTGTAACAGTATCCTTTTCACAATCAATCGTAGCTTTAACAGTATTCAAGAAGGGTCTACCAAAAATAATTGGACAAAAGTCATCCTGTGGGGAACTAAGAACAAAAAAACAGCAGGATATTTAACCTTCCCACACAAGACTTCAACATCTCTAACAATCCCAATTGGTGAAATAGTATCTCTATTGGCAAGCTTGATAGTAACATCAATACCTTCAAATTCAGCGGGTGCAATATCATGCATAATTTCTTTATATAAGTCATAGGGTATTGCACTAGCACTAGTACCCATATCACATAAGCCATGATAACAATGATCTCCTATTTTAACAGAAATAACAGGCATGCCTACAACAGGTCTATGTATCTTAGCATCTGGTCTAACAATATTAGCAGTCTCACCATAGAAATAAATAACACGCCCATCTAAATCATCATCCAAGAGATCTTTAACCATAGCAATACTAGGTTCAACTTTAATTTGCTTAGGAGGTGTATATGTCCTTGTATTACTCTTACAAACAACAGTTGAAGTTTTAGCATGATCCTTTATCCTAACAGGAAAAAGAGGTTTCTCAACATAAGTAGTAGGAACAATAGGACCACTATAAGTGACAGTCTTTTCTTCAACTATAATAGGTGCAACTACTTTTACTTCAATGGGAGGATTATATTTAAACCATTCTCCTTAGGGAGATCAACGTGAGTAGCAAAAGATTCACAGAAAGAAGCTACTATCTCAAAGTCAAGTCCATACTTAGCGCTAAATCCACGAAAGCATCGGTATCCATAAAAGATTTAACACAATCAAACTTAGGTGTTATACCTGACTCCTTACCATCGTCAGAACCCCAATCTTCAGAGTTGCATTTAATTCTTTCCAATAAGTCCCACTTGAATTCAATAGTCTTCAGCATATAAGAACCAACACAGGAAGTATCGAGCATGTTGCGATCATTGGGAGAAAGACGAGCATAAAATTTTTGAATAATCATTTCTGTGGAGAGCTCATGATTGGGGCATGAATATAAAATTGACTAAAAGATGCATAGGATAGAAGTTCTGGTGAAATTCCAACTTCAATCGTTTATAATTCCAAGATCCCGTATCATCACATAGCCTATACCATGTCAATGCATCTCCCTTCAAAGATAAAGGGAAGACCTTCCTTTTGACAACATCATCAGCAATACCTGCAAGCTTAAATAATCCACAAACTTCATCCACAAAGATAAGGTGTAAGTTGGGATGCAATGTTCCATCTCCTCAAAGGTATTAGCTAGCACTTTCTCTATCATACCCGAAGGAATCTCAGACTAAATATTTTCAGTAGGTTTAGTAGGTTGAGGAGCAACTCTTTGCTCCTCTGGTCGGGGTGAAGATACCCTGAACAAGCCCCTCAAAGGATTAGTTTCCATAGTAACAAGTGACAAAATTTTTTAGCACACTATATAAATGTTTCCTTACCAAGTTCCACTCACCATAAGCGCTTCACTCCCCGACAACGGCGCCAGAAAAGAGTCTTGATGACCCACAAGTATAGGGGATCTATGGTAGTCCTTTCGATAAGTAAGAGAATCGAACCCATCGATGAGCAGAAGGAAATGACAAGCGGTTTTCAGTAAGGTTTCTCTACAAGCACTGAAATTGTAGGTAATAGATAGTTTTGTGATAAGATAAATTGTAACGAGTAACAAGCAATGAAAGTAAATAAAGTGCAGCAAGGTGGCCCAATCCTTTTTGTAGCAAAGGACAAGCCAGAAAAGAGCTCCCGAGGACACATGGGAATTATCGTCAAGCTAGTTTTCATCACGCTCATATGATTCACGTTCGGTACTTTGATAATTTGATATGTGCGTGGACCGGTGCTTGGGTACTACCCTTACTTGGACAAGCATCCCACTTATGATTAACCCCTACACTACTAGGGAAAACCTTATACACAGAATGTTACCAGTAGCGCTGTACAAAATCAAATGCTACTGCTACTTAGTAGCAGCGCGCGTAAATAAACCGCGCTACTGCTATGACTTTAGCAGTAGCGCGTACAAGCAAAAAGCGCTGCTACTATGTTTGAGCTGGGCGCACATGGCTAGCCCAACCTAGCAGTAGCGGGTATACTAGCCCAGCATTACTGCTACTCTCCTTAGTTGTAGCGCGCTTACATGTAAGGCGCTGCTGCTAACGGAAATAAAATAAAGTGAAAAACAAGTATAAAAGTAAATGGAAATGAAAGAAATAGAAAAAGGAGAAAGGAAAAAAATAAAATGTAAAGAAAAATAAAAGAAAAAAGGGGAAAAAAGGAGAAAGGAATAGCAGTAGCGGGTTTCAGGAAACACGCTGTAGCTAACTTAGCTATAGCGCATTTCGGAAACGCGCTACCGTTACATTTCACTTAAACAGCGGTCCCCCCACCCGCCCCTCGGCCACCACACTTCTTCCCCAAATCCCTCGCCCTCGCCGCCGTCTCCCCAATTCGCCGTCGCACCACTTCGCCGCCGTGTCCTGTCGGCGTGGACGCCCGCAACCTCACTGTCTCCCCCCCGAGGCCGCCGTCATCCTCACCGCCGCCGCCCAAGGCAGCCCTCAGCCTCACCGCCGCCGCCCGAGGCTGCCCTCGACGTCACCGTTGGCACCCTCCACCTCACGGCCGCCCGAGCCCGCCCAGGACCGCCGTTGCCCATGCCCGAGCCCGCCCTCTCCGCCCCTACCTCCGTCACCGAGCACCTCCCCGCCACCGTCTCTCCCCTCTCTGTAAGTCCCCCACCCCTCCCCCCGACTCCTCTCTCTCTCTTTGCATTTTAGAGAAAAAATTAGTAGAGAAAAAGTTTGTTTATAGCGAAAAAATTAGTTTAGAGCAAAGGATGTTAAGTAGTAGATGTTAGAGCAAAAATTAGTTTAGAGCAAAAAAAATTGGTTTGCAACAAAAGCTAGTTAGGGCAGTAGGGTTTAATTAGGGTAGATGCGGCTTGTGTAGTATATAGTGATACTAGTAGATGTTAATTAGGTTAGGGCAATAGTGGTACTAGTAGATGTTAATTAGATGTTTTTTAGTTAGGGCACTAGAGTTTTGCTAGGTTAATTAGGTTAGTAGTGCTGCTAGTAGTAGTGGTACAGTAGGTTAATTAGGTGATGTTAAATGAATAACCTAAATGAATGAAATTAGTAGTTAACTGAATTTTTTTTCCTTTCATCAATATAGAGCACTAAAGTTAACTGAATTTTGTTCTATTAGTAGTTAAATGAATTTTCTTCTACACTTTGTTTTTGAATTAGCTTGTGAAATTTGGACATGTGGTTGTTCATGTATATTTGGACATGTGTTGCGGTGTCGAAGAGGGATATTTGAACACTGTTTCCAGGGAATGATGCTGAGTGGCCTATGTTTTGCCGGAATGTTGATTCATTTCTGTTCTGGCAAATTTCAGGTTCTCGATTTGTCCACTTTTTAGCAAAGGTCATGCCGAAATTTTCCGTGAATTTCGGCATGACTTGTGCTACAAACTAGGACATATCGAGTGCCCGGGATTTGCCGCACCAGGAAGGGGCCAACATTCCTGCAAAACAATAGGCCTTTTTTTGTCATTATTCATTTTATTAGGTCTAGTATTAATTGACTAGATTTAATCATAGGAAACATGGCTAGCAATGATGAAGGACAAGGTTCTGGTGATTGCGACGACGTCTACCGGGCGGCAGACGAATTTTTTAGCCTTACCGACGATCAACCGATGTTGTTGCTGGGCCCACCAGTGGCATCCAGGACTGAGACCGACACGCAGACCGGTACTAAGACTGAGACCAGCGCTGAGACTCAGACTGGCATCGAGACCGGCGTTGAGACTGAGACCGGCGCTGCCTCAGGGAGCGGAGCCGGTGTAGAACCGAAAGCAAAGAGGCAACGGCTTCCCAAAAAACTCAGGACTACTAGACTGGTGGTCACGGAGGTGGACGACGGCATTTTTGAGCCAAAGGCGCCCGAGGAAGCGCGTCAATGCTACGGCAATCAAATAGGCTGCATCGTACGGACAACCGCCACCATCAATGTTGAGAAACTATAGAAGATAGAAAATATGAGGAGCTCCCTCCTAAAGAAGTTTCACTAGATATTCTTGTTCCCGGGCCGGAATGAGAAGAATTATGACGATCCAGACGAGGACCCGACAATGAAGAAGATAAACAAACGCGCCATGACCAAGTTTAGTGACGCGTTGGCCGCCTAGAAAACTCGAGTGAAAGCAAGGATCATCGACAAGAAGGAACCCTACTCTGAGATTGTAAAGGATAATCTGACAATCACGGAAGAGCAGTTTCAAATATTCAAGGAGGCTTGTGTCACGCCCAATATGCGACTTTATCCAAAAGGAACTCGAAGGTCCCACCAAGGATAGACCCGCATATTGAAACGCTTTTGCAAGGTGGATATCATTACATCAACATTACATAATAGATGGGGATACATACATAAGGCATACAATGCCACACGAATACAACATCAATTCATCATACATAAGATCAACATCCGAACTACGGATGAAACACAAACTGAAACCCAAACAATATCCACCCTGCTAGCCCAGGCTGCCGACCTGGAACCTATTCCCTGATCGAAGAAGCAGAAGAAGAACTCAACGCAAGCAATCATCACTCTCGCGTCATGATCATCGCATAACCTGTACCTGCAACTGTTATTGTAGTAATCTATGAGCCACGAGGACTCAGCAATTCCATTACCATGGGTATCAAGACTAGCAAAGCTTAATGGGAAAGGAAGGGGTAAAATGGTGAGGTTGCAGCAGCGGCTAAGCATATATGGTGGCTAACATACGCAAATAAGAGCGAGAAGAGAGCAAAGGAACGGTCGTGAAGCTAGCAATGATCAAGAAGTGATCCTGAACTCCTACTTATGTCAAACATAACCCAAAACTATGTTCACTTCCCGAACTCCGCCAAGAAGAGACCATCATGGCTACACACGCGGTTGATGCGTTTTAATTTGGATCTGGTGTCAAGTTATCTACAACCGGACATTAACAAATTCCCATCTGCCACATAACCGTGGGCACGGCTTTCGAAAGTTTATACCCTGCAGGGGTGTCCCAACTTAGCCCATGATAAGCTCTCGCGATCAATGAAGGATATACCTTCTCCCAGGAAGACCCGATCAGACTCGCAATCCCGGTTTACAAGACATTTCAACAATGGTAAAACAAGACCAGCAAAGCCGCCCGATGCGCCGACAATCCCGATAGGACCTGCACATATCTCGTTCTTAGGGCAATACCGGATAAGTCAAGCTACGAGTAAAACTAGACCTCGAGTTTCCCCGAGGGGGCCCCGCAGGTTGCTCGGTTCGGACCAACACTTAGACAAGCACTGGCCCGGGGGGCTAAAATAAAGATGACCGTCGACAGAGCGAATCCCAAGGGAAAAGTAGGTGGTGGTGAGGCAGATGGTAAAACCAAGGTTGGGCCTTGCTGGAGGAGTTTTATTCAAAGCGAACTGTCAAGGGGGTCCCATAAATCACCCAGCCGTGTAAGGAACGCAAAATCCGGGAATATAACACCGGTATGACAGAAACTAGGGCGACAAGAGTGGAACAAAACACCAGGCATAAGGCCGAGTCTTCCACCCTTTTCCAAGTATATAGATGCATTAATTAAAATAAGAGATATTGTGATATCCGAACATAATCCTGTCCATCATGGGGCAATCTTCAACTTCACCTGCAACTAACAACGCTATAAGAGGACACTACTAGGGAAAAGGCTAGCAGCAGCGCGGGTTTTAGATGTATCAGTAGCGCTGATAGGCGCTACTAATAATGCGCTACAGCTAACGCATAGCAGTAGCGCGTGCCCACCGGCGCTACTGCTACACAGGTGTAGCAGGAGCGCAGTTAGAGGAAGCTCGCTACTGCTAGTAGCTTTAGCGCGCTTTTCACGGACGCGCTACTGCTATAGCGGCGCTGCTGCTAACTTTTATACACTCGCTACTACTTATTTAAGTATTTTTTTGGCATATTTGTTTTGTATTTGAACAGGCTTTATAGAAGAATTTTAGCACATAGAAATGTCATCATGATACACATACAAATGCCTGCGAGACCACAAATGTAATCATGGCATGTACATAAAAATAGTCTCATCATAATCATCATCCAACACAAAGTGATATCTTGTCATCATCTCGAAAATAGCGATACATGCAAGTCTTGAATACTTGCAACTACAACAACGTCATCCATCTAAACAAAGGTATACGCAAGAAGTGCTATCACTATGAGTGAGAGCGGAACTATGCAGTACATGAGGTGGCGGTTACGAGTCCTCTCTCGCGCTAGCGTGAACCTCAAGTAACTAGCTTCTCCTTCTTGTCTGCTTTTGAAGCCTTTATGGCTGGCGCCCGTGAACCCATTCACTTGCGCCTGACACTCATGCCACTCGTTGTACACTCTCGGAACCTTCCCTTTGTACACGACATAGCAATTCCATCTCGCCATCAAGAAACTAGGTACCAGTTAGAGATGCATGTTCATGAAGAGGATGTACAATCATATATATGCAACAAAATATACTAGAGGAACACCGAAAAAGAAAGGGTTAGCAACTAGATGCAACTTACAGTATGCAAATTATTAACTAGAGGTACGCAGGTCATCCTACGCAAACTAACAAAGTAGCGTTACGCAAGTTCGGCAGGGACTGTGGACATCACAAAGTTTCATCGCTACAAAAAGTATACAAGTTCAACCGACACATATCATCATCATCGGCATCATAAATCACTAGAAGTTCCATCCTTCCATATCATCGAGGACGAACCCTAGCTTCTTGAACGGGGTGAGGCCTAGGCGTTGCATGCCTATGCGAGTTCGGACGTCAGCTCGCGATATAGGGCGGTGGTGTAACATCCCCTTCTCATCGACGACTTCTTTCATGATGATCGTCGCAATGTCATTTTGGATGCGAAAGAAGTCATCTCTAAGTTTATAATCCGCTTCTCCATGAGATTCTAGCCACTTGTGGATATGATCATCATTTTTGTTGTTAATGCGAAGCTTTTGGTGATCCTGTTGAACTAAATCATGAGATGGACGATGTAGAATCCATCCTTCTTACTCGGTTTTGGGACATGGATGCAAGAGAAGTTAGTTTTATGCACGAACCCCATCTTCTTGTTCCTTTGTTTCCTGATCTGCACGTGGCCACCTCTAAAGCCGAAGCCTTGGAGAGCATCATCTAGAATATTCATTATTTGGGTGTAGTCTTTTTTCTCGTAGTCTCTGGAAGGGTCAAAATACACGGTGTGGGAGGCTTGCGGGTAAAGAACGATAAGGACAGCGTGCCCGTTGCTGCGGGGAGAAGACACCTCAAATTATTCCCCATATGAGAGAGAACGAATGATTGAAATGTACGAAAGGGTTGTCCGGAACTGACTTACTTTGGATGATAAGGCACGAGGACAATTTCTCGGTCCTTATTCTATACCATGAAGTTTTGGAGGTACTCCCTAGCAGTTTCACGCTCAAAGTCGCCGAGACTCAAGAAAGACTCGTGCATGTAGTACGGATCCGCCACACAGATTTGCGAGACTTCTTCACTCTTCATGACGGAGCTCATATGTAGCGCAAAAAGGCGGACGATAGTAAAATCAAGTCGCCTTGTTAGAAACATCTCAAAGATATGGTCAAACCGCAAGAAGAACACCTCCGCGGGCCGTGTGTCGACGTAGCACTTCCCCTCAGGCACACGAGCCGCATATGTCGGATATCCTGGATCCTTTGAGGCTAGTAGGCTTTTCTCAGTCGACAGCACATGGTCGTGCAGTCTCCTAAGATCCCCTGATAGTGCCTCCAGCGGTTTCGGTGGTAGCATCGGGTCGCCCGTGAGATGGAACATGACCGCACCTTTCACGGGTACGCGCTGTTCAGAATGCATCGTCTGGCTGCTATGTGCTCTGGCTTGTTTGGAGGTAGTTACCTTCCCCGATCTCTTCCTCTCCTTTTTCTTGGGCACACCTTCCAGACCCTTCCTTAACCCCTGCCCCAGTGTTCCCGGGCAAAGTACTGTACGACCCTCGCGCCGGCTGGTTAGTTGAGCTTGTGTTGAGGCAGCATCTTCAGGCGTGTCCTGTGAGGATTTCATGAAGAGAGACTTTTTGCAATCCATGGTACGACCCTGCCCGGGCATATCATCCATATCCTCATTAGCAAGCTGATAGCCCGATTCGTCATATGGTTGACTCATCATATCTATGTCACAGTCATACGCGTTTGTATTGAGGTAATCCATAGGGTCGACCTCTGTCTCATCATCCATTCTCTGTTATACAGGAAAAATTACATCATCCAGTACTATTGCACCCCCTTCATCATGTCGTCCGCCGCTCTCACCCGGCACTACAGGAGCTGGTAATTGCGTCGGCGGGGTGGTGGTCTTCGCACATGCTTGTTGATGTGTGGTAGTTCTTGGTGTTCCCTCGGCCGGCTCCAGACGAATAAGATTCTTCGGCCATAGCAGCACCCAATTCTTGCAGCTTCCAATCCGCGGCAGGGTCTCGTCATCCGCTCCCACATGCTGTACTGGAGGAGGCAAATCCTCGTGCCCCGATTTCACACTGGTCAAGCTAACCCTGAAGTGCCCAGCGGGGATCGGCTGGTTGTGGAACGTGCATTGAGAGGGGTCCATTATCATCCCCTTTCCCACGTCCACCTTCTGGACTTTGATCAAGTAGAGTATGGTGCACGGGGTTTCTTTCGCCTGCAAACACATATGTCTGTGGCGTAAAACAACCGAAAGGCAACAAAAATGGAATATTATCTATATATATATATATATATATATGTTGGTGCGACATGTAATTACCGTGACGGCGTCGAGCTCAGCCAAAGACGAAGGCCCACCTAGCGTGCCTGAGACTGAGGACGGGCTGCTATGAGCGGGAGCGGCTGCGAGAGGAGGCCCGGTTGCTTGAGCAGGTGATGGTGCGATGGTGTTGTTGTTCATGGAGTTGCTCCCGACGAAACTGGGCATCGGGAAATCATGTACCGTCTTGTCTGGATTTTCCTTCGCCCAGTTGATGATAACTGGAACCAAGTTAGTAGCGAAATCATTTCTGCAGGCAGTTACAGCTGCATTGACTGCCTGCTGTAGCAACTCATATTTGTCCTCGGCTTCTTTTTTCGCGTCCTCAACTGTTTTTCTCGACCGCAAGCTTCACCTTCACGTTGATGTCCGCCTGACTAAACTTCTTTTTCTGCTTCTTGGCCTCCTGGCCGTCGTTGTAAAACACCTTCCACGTGGCGCCGTCTCCAGCGCCGTGCACACGACCATATTGCGGCCGCTGGTCCAAAGGGAGTCCCTTAAGTTCGTTCAAGGCCCGTTTGAGAGGGGTGTCCCACTTGGGCCTCATCGGAGAAGTAGGGCTTTCAGCTGCAAGCCGGTGTTTCTTCTCCAGTAGTCTAATCAATTTCCTCGTGATCTTGTCTGTGTAAAAAACCTTTTTCTCCTTGTCCCACTTGTAGTGGGCCCTGATGAAGTCTTGCTCCAAGGGGTTGGTGAACTTCGCGAAGGGGTCTGGGAGACCCGCGGCTTCACGTTCCGTGTCCTCCTTATCCCATATGGGCCTTTTACCGAGGTAGCCACGGCTTCCGAGGCAATGCTTCCCCGTGTTCCTTTGCTGAAGGCTTTTGAATTTCGCAGCCTTAGCCTTTGCTGCCTTGGTAGCGCAAGTGTCCTTGAACTTTTCGAACTCCTCTTCCGTAAGTGTCGTATTTTCCTCTAGAATCTTGGACAGGGGTTCATCAGCCTCAATAGATCGTTTCACCCTTCCTTTCCAGGAGGCCAAATCATTGCTGAACATGCCCATGGCGTGATTGTTAATCTTTTTCATCTTCGGATCATCCCACGGTTGTTCTATTTTATCATCCCGGTCGGGGAACTTGAATCTCTTGTGCAACTTTGTTAGGAGCAACTACGTCAAATGTTCTTTACTCCTTAAGTCATCGTCGTTGATGCTCACGCATTCCCGTAGGATGCATCCTACTTGGTTCCCATAGCACTTGTGAGGTTCTTCTGGCTCTAACGGCTCAAACTTGCCAGGTGCCATCTTTGTGATCACAAGTCGTCCAATCCCTAATTTGTTAGGTTTTCGTATCCTCTGCTTCTTATGCTTCCTCTTTTCGGTAGCGGCATCGGGGCCGGTACCTTCCCCGCCGGTACCTTCCCTACCGGTCTCAGTGCCGCCATCGGTGCCGGTGCCGTCGGTGTCGATGTCGGCGTCAGTATCATCATCGAGGCCGACCTGCAAACCTTGCTTAGCAGTCAAATAGTCGAGGTACTCTTGTTCACCCTCATAATCCATCTCGTCTGCATCTTGGTCAGAAGGCCCAGTTTCTTCGTTGTTCGACTTGTTTCCTATGATTAAGTGTCCTCATTTATTTCTAAAAGTATGAATAAATGAGAAATGACATAAAAAGAAATCTATGTGCCAACACTCGATATGCCAACTATGTAGCACAAATCATGCCTTTATTCACGGGAAATTTCGGCATGACCTTTGCTGAAAAATGGACATATCAAGCGCCTGAAATTCACCGGAACAGAAATGAATCAACATTCCTGCATAACATAGGCCACTCGGATCATTTTCCAAACATGACATGTCCAAAACATGACATATGCACATATCACATGTCCAGTTCAAATTTGCATATAAATTTAGCTAATTTTGAAACCTAGCTAAATTCATAACTAAATAGATAACCTATTTAACATAACCGAAGAACCCTAGCAGAGAGGGGGGGGGTTTACAGAGGGTGCAGGGGTGAGGAGGCAGGCCCGACGACGGTCGGGACGGGAGAGGAGGGAGGCGAGGGCCGATGGGTCGGGGCCGAGCGCGCCGGGGTCAGGGGCG
>NC_041393.1:650358538-650363161 GCF_002162155.2 Triticum dicoccoides
GCGCCGGGGCCGGGGTCGGGGTCGGGGGCGAGCGCCGGGGTCGGGGGCTAGCACCGGCGCCGGAGTCGGGGCGAGCGCCGGGGCCGGGTAGGGCGCGGCGGTGCGACGGGGGAAGAGAGAGTGGGGATTTGGGGGGAAAGGCGGGATGAAGTAGGGCGAGTGAGAATTTTGGGTTAAGTGGACGTAGCAGTAGCACATTAGGACAAAACGCGCTGCTACTAATTTCTGTAGCTGTAGCGGTCTAAGGAAAACTCGCTACTACTAATTTCAGTAGCTGTAGCGGTTTATGCAAAACGCGCTGCTACTACCGTCGCTACAGCCAGTTTTCCTTTTTCTTTTCCTTTATTTTATCCCACTTTTATTTCCCGAGGGCAGTGAACGAAGGGAGGGCGATATATATTGCATCATTTGACGGTTAAATATGTATGCAAAATAGGAACATATATATTACACATCATTGGACCCATGCATAATAATGGCTAAGTGTGTATACAAAATAGGAACATATATATATATATATTACACATCATTGGACCGATAACATACGTTTCCTCAGTGCTGACGTTTTCGTTTTTGAGTCAGCTTCTTTCCCTCCTTGTTCGTCGAAGAATAATTGAGCCCCTCATTGTGACTTTGCCTTTTCCATGGAGTACGATTTTTCTTAGGTAATGTAGTATTGATTCTTCTTTTGACGTATACTTCATCATCATCGTCATCTTCCCTCATTGGGTTGTTGTACTGATCATAGTCCTCCTCATTGGCGACTCCATCCATTCCAATGATGTTCCTTTTGCCTCTCCTCACGACAACACGGCTGGGATTGCGCGGGTAAGTTATGAAGAAGCATTGTGTCACGTGCTTAGCGTGTACCCATGGCTCATTTTTTGCGATAGCGTTCACGGTAGCGCTCTTGGCGTCGGGTATAGTCATGGTAGTGAAAATCCGGCTTTCTCGTACATTCTTAGCCCAGCTTACACGGAACATCGTCGTGTTGTGCAGTCCAGAGTAGTCAAGCTCCCAGATCTCCTCCACCCTTCCATAAAATCGTTCAGTTGCGCCGTTGTCGCTGCCGGTCATGCATTCCATCGTCACCCCTGAGTTCTGATCATCACTATCCATATCTTTGGCCTCCATGTAGAACGTGTTTCCGTTGATATCATATGCCTGATAGGTTACGAGGTTGGGCGAGGGGCCATGTGCTAAGGCATATATGAGCAATCCATCCTTAGAGCCCTCCTCCGGGGGATTAGCAATAATATGCTCTTTGAACCAATGCAGGAAAGTGGAGTTGTGCTCTCTAGTAACATCGGCGTCCGTCCTGCATACCCCCCGTCACGATACTTCTTTGCGATAATTTCTTTGTGCAGTGCCACAAAAGGATCTACCTCGTCTAGGTGTTGTAGCACTACCAAGTTTGCTCTGTCAAAGTCGCTGCATCGATCTGAGTATGCCACGTGCAGTTCCCTGCAACCGTTGCAGTGACCATCTCCTTCGAGCCTCCCGTCGTGCTTGTTAACGGGCAAACCAACACTAACACCAGGCGGCTGGTCTGCGCCATATAGAAAATTCTCATAGAAAGAGATGCACTCTTGTGCCAAATAGCCCTGGATGATGCTTCCATCCGGACGGGACATGTTACGAACGAATCCTTTGATGATCCCATTCATCCTCTCAAATGACATCATGTTGTGCAGGAATGACGGCCCCAGGTCTATTATGTCATCCACAATCTGGACACATAGATGCACCATCACGTCGAAGAACGCGGGCGGGAAGTACATCTCAAGCTCATTCAGTATCACAACAATCTCTTCCTGTAGCCTTTGGAGCTGCTTCACACTGATCGACTTTCGAGAGATGACGTCAAAAAAGTTGCAGAGACCAATAAGCGTGTCACGAACGTGCTTGTCCATTATCCCTCTAAGGGCAACAGGTAGTATCTGCGTCATCATCACATGACAGTCATGAGACTTCATCACGCTGAACCTTTTCTTGTCCGTGTCTAGATATCTGCTTATCTTTCCACAGTAACCGGAACTAACTTTGACTCCGGTAAGGCACTTAAAGAATTGATTGATCTCAGCCTGACTTCAGCTGAAGCAAGAAGGGGGGCAATAATCCTCTTTCTTTATTTTCTTGCCCTTCTTCTCCCGTGCCTCTGTCTCCGTCTCTGTCTCGTCTGACATTTTACAGGGCGGCATGTGTAGATCTTCCCTGATTTTCAAATCTTGCAAGTCTTTTCTTGCCTTCGGCCCATCCTTGGTCTTATCCAGAATGTTCATCAGTGTTGCGAGCAAGCTCTCAAGGACATTCTTATAGATATGCATTTGATCAAGGCAATGAGGTGTATCGAGTTTGTGCCAGTACTCCAAGTCCCAGAACACAGACCTCGTCTTCCATACCTTCAGCAGCGGCTCCGGCGCCTTTCTCATCGTCTTTCCCGGTGCGGGACACTCCTTCCAGTTTTTCAACAGCTCATCAATTTCGGCACCACTCCGCTTACGTGGAGGTCCTCGATGCTCATCGTGACCATTGAATAGATCTCCATGGTTTCTCCACGGGTCGTCCTGTTCAAGCCATCTTCGATGCCCCATGTACACGATTTTCCCAGACCCGCCATCTTTCCTTGACTTTAGTTGCTGAGACATTGTATCATCCATGCACCGCGTGCATCCGCAATATCCATGGCACACCTGGCCTGCCACATATTCGTAACCGAGATGGTCCTGCACTGTCGTGATCAGCGCGGCTCTCATGTTGAAATACTCACCTTTGCTGGCGTCCCATGTCTTGGCCGGTGTTTTCCATAACGTGTCTAACTCCTCTTGAAGTAGCCCCAGATACAAATTAATATTATTTCCTGGTTGTTTCGGCCCTTGAATAAGCATGCTCATGTGAATGTACTTCGATTTCATGCACAACCAGGGGGGAGGTTGTACATCCATACAAACACGGGCCATGTGCTATGGTTGGTGTTCTGGTTGCCAAACGGATTCATGCCATCGGTACACGCGCCGAGCACGATGTTCCTTGCATCACATTCAAAATACCGATAGAAGCTGTTCAACGCTCTCCACTGGCTTCCATCCTTCACGTGCTCAGCTTCGGATCATCTCCATCGTCGGGCTTCTTCCTCTCCGCATGCCAGTGCATTAGCTTAGCTTCCTTGGGATCTACAAAATACCTCTGGAGACGGGGAGTGATCGGTAACTACCGTACAACTTTCTGGGGACATTTCTTCCCGGACTTCTTGTATAGAGAAGCATTGCACGCCGAACAGCTTGTTTTTTCCACGTGCTCCTTCTGATAAATTATGCAATCGTTGATGCATGCATGGTATCTAACGTGTGGCAGATCAAGAGAGCACATGATCTTCTTGGCCTCATCAACACTAGTAGGACATAGATTACCCGCGGGAAGAACATCCTTTAGGTACTTGAGATGCTCATCGAGGCTAGTGTCGGTCCATTTGTTTTTATCCTTCGTCTTCAGGAGTTGGAGCGTGAAACTCAAGGGGGTCACCTCAGGATTGCAACCATCATACAATGGAGTGTTCGAGTCTACCACCAGTTGCTCCAGCTTAGCCTCCTCTCTAGAAGCAGCTCTCTCAGTACTCGTCTCCTTGCGAAGCAATGCTTGAACATGAGGGTCCCGCACAATTAAACTTAGTACCGACGAACTCTGCTGCGTGGAGTCCATGTCGTTCTCTCCGCCGCCATGTCCGGCCCCTTCTCCTCCGCCATGTCCGGCCCCTTCTCCGTCGCCATGTCTGGCCTCTTCCCCACCGCCATTATCGATCATCTCTTCGTCTTGCCCCGTGTCATCATTGCCTGCCCCATCGGCATCCTCAACATCGTCATCCTCATCTTCAATTATCCACCGAGTATAGCCATCCATGAAACCATTCATGAGCAGGTGCGCTTCGACATGACCATCGTTATGGGGGTCGAGCCAAACTATTCCTTTGCATTTTCGACACGGACATAAAACCTCTGTCCGGTTATTTTCTTTCATGTCCTGCACCACCGACCGCAACCACCTGTCCACCATCGTTCCATTGACCATCGTCAACTCTGCACGGTAATAATAAACAAATTGATTATAAAAATTCATGCATGCATCAAAGTCATAAAAAAATTTGGCATGACCTTCCCTAAAAATAGGACATATATGGATCTAGAGTTTGCCCGTAATTCACCGAAACGGAAATAAATCGACATTTCGGCAAAACATAGGCAACTCAAAAGCACAATGGCGTTCAACTCATGCCACATACACAATTTACACAAACATATCACACACACATAAACATATTTCCATTTTGCAAAAGCATGAAATTTTCATCACCTCTATCTCGATCGAGATCGAGCACACGGTGGAGATGATGTTGTAGGGAGATCAAAAGTGCACAAAGCTCTTCTTGACAAAGATAGTCTAGTTAGGGGGAAATAGGTCACTTAACTAAATCCTAGCTACCTAATTTGGGAGGAGACAACTTCAACTAGTGGAGGGGGAAGGAAAAAGAGAAAGGAGATGCATTAATGGAGGTGGTGTAGTTAGGTAGGAGTAATGAAGAGAGAGAAAGGTGGATAGAAGAGAGAGAGTAATGGGGGAGAAGTATTG
>NC_041393.1:650363606-650366312 GCF_002162155.2 Triticum dicoccoides
GTAGGGGGAAGGGAAGAGAGGAGGGGGAGGGGGAGGTAGGGGGAAGGGAAAGAGAGGAGGGGGAGGGGAGGGACAGGTGGGGAAAATGTGGTGTGTTGGTGCGGGTTAGCAGTAGCGCGGGATCTAAAACACGCTACTGCTAAGGAATTAGCAGCAGCATGCTTTGGGATACGGCGCTACTGCTAACTGGGACGAAAAAGTGCGGCAATTTGAAATTTAGCAGCGGCGATCTCAGCAAAAGCGCGCTACTACTACATCCTTAGCACTAGCGTGGTTCGCGGGACCGCGCCACTGCTAAATAAAGTTAGGGGAACACCGCTGGTCGATATTTGTAGCAGCGCGTTTTACGCTGAGCGCGCTACTGCTAAAAACTTATCAGCAGCGAGCTTCCCGCACACGCGCTACTACTAGTTAGCAGCAGCGCTCCTTTTTGAGCCGAGGTGCTGCTAAGATTCTATGTATAGGCTTTTCCCTAGTAGTGGGGGCTGAGCAAAGCGGTAACATAGCCAAGCAATGGTTTGCTAGGAAGGCTGAAAAGGTTAGAGGCTGACATGGCAATTTGGGAAGGCTTGAAGAACAATAGATAGGTAGCGCAGCAAAGCGATAGAATGAAGCAACTAGCATAACAATGATAGTAGTGAGATCCAGGGTAGCGGTCATCTTGCCTGAAATCCTGCTAGGAAGAAGAACGATTCCATGAAGAAGATGAAGCCACGAAGACGAACCAAGCATAGACGAACGAATCCTCACGATCGCAACGAAACGGGAACTATCGAGAAGAAACACACAACATGGTAAACACACCACACATATACAAGGCATGATGCACAACCAACCATGATGCAAGACAAGGCTACATGAAGCTACTCATGGCAAGAAATGATGCATACAAGAGCAACACATCAAAGCAAGTTTAAATGAGGCCGGAAACAACATATAACAAATCCGGTAAGTCCTCATATGTAAATTTCGAAGTTGGTCCAGATCTGAACAAACATTATGTTCAAGTTGTTAAACAGCAAGTTAAGATGCACCAAGATGATCTACACGAGATTCTAGTCAAGTTACATATAAAGTTCGTTTAATTCGGAGCTACGGCCTAGAAGATATGAGCAAAAAAGTTAAACATGGCATTGATGCAAAATACATACAAACATCAAGCAAACACCTCAAAACAAGGATGCAGCATGATAATATGAAACTACATGCAAAATCAAGCAAGTTTCATATAGAGCACACTCAAAACGGAGCAACGGTTCAACACATACACTCTATACAAGATATGACATCAAATCTGTCCAAAACAGCAACTAGGCATACTGCAAGCATCAAAACAATATGCTACAGCACCTCAATATGAAAACAAAAGGCATGGGAATGAAGTACAGATAAAGCATGACAAAACATGAACACTGAGATATCTCCAGGAATCACAAGAACATGCTCAAACGGACATGACAAGATTGCAAATAATAACAGGTTCAGACTTATCAGAAAATAACCTCAGGTTGCAATGTTTAGAGCTATCAAACAACATGTTACAGGAACTTATCATGGCAAACAAAGGCATGGCATGAATCTATGAAATTCATAGAACAAATGTCCCTTACTGACCATGAGCCAAAAAGGATAAGAGGATATGATGGAACCCATGTAAACATGGCAAATTATATGACAGTCACACATGGCAGGAACAACAATAAGTAGGCATGTTGGTGAGCTTGAAACACTCACCACAGAGCAATACATGGCATGACAAGGTGACCAAAAGTAAGAAAACATGTTTATAAAGCCAAGAATGGCAAGATCAAGTTCATAGGGTGCATGGATCACTAGCAACAATCATGGCAACATTGAACTTAATGTTAACAGGATGACAGCAACATTATTTAGCAAATTTGGAGCAAGATTACAACATCTACAGCAGGCTATAAATGCAACCAGGGGCATGGCTCGATAGAGCATGACATGCATAACAAAACATCCTTAGTGAACATCTCCAGACTATGCATAGAATGACTTGTAGCAGCAGATTTACATAGCATCACGAAATAACAGATTCAGCCTAGCAAAACAGCAACAACAAGTACCCTACTTAACAAGCTTGATGCACTCACCACACAACTCACAAAAATACATGGATAGCACCCCTGCAAATATGGCATGACATAGTTCAAAACACATGTAGACATCAACCTCATAGGATGCACACATCAAACATGGCAAAAATGACAAATGAGCATGTTCTATTAACAGACAGCAGATAACATTATATAGCACTCTTGCAACGATGATTCAGGCGTCAATATGGACTCAAATGAACATGATGCAATGCAATGAAATGAAGTACTCGTCGAGAAGAACAATTTGACATATTACACGCATGAAACGGAGCTACAGATGCAAAGTTATGATGCGTTGAACAGGGCATGGAAATGCAAAATATTAAGGGGACTTGGTCAAATTTTGGGGAAGGGGAAAGTCAACCTTCGGATCTGGACGGTTGCGGAGATCGAGGCCTCACCGGAATGGCGCCGGAGAGGGAGGGGACGGTGGCCGGAGCACCGGATCTGGACGGCCCCTTGCCGGATCCGGCCGGCGACGGGGCCGCGGCGGCAGACGGTGGCGAGGTGCGGCGGTGAGGCGCAGGGCGGCGACTGGCCGGAGGCAATGGCGCGGAGGACGGGCGGCGGGGAGGCCGGGAGG
>NC_041393.1:650366449-650436321 GCF_002162155.2 Triticum dicoccoides
GCCCAGAGGAGCGCGCGGGCGCGGGATCGGGCCCGCGCGGTCCCTGGATGGGCTCCGCGGGCCGCGGCGGCGGAGGGATGGCGCCGGACCACGTGGCAGCTACGGAGTGGACGGGGGGAGCGGGGCGGACGTGTCCGGTGGCGGCAGGAGGAAGAGGACTAGGGTTAGGGAAGGGTTCATCCGCGAATTTCGGGGGGAGGGGCTAATATATAGGTAGAGGGAGCTAGGAGACTCCAAATGAGGTGCGGCTTTCGCCCAGACGATTGTGATCGAACGACCGAGAGCATGGAGGGGAGTTAGATGGGTTTTGGGCCACTTTGGAGGGGTGTTGGGCTGCAACAAAAGCGGGCTTTACGGTTACCCGGTTAACCGTTGGAGTATCAAACGGACTCCAAATGGCACGAAACTTGACAGGCGGTCTACCAGTGCTATACCAAGGCTTCTTGGCAAACCTCGGTCCATTTTGAGAACGTATAACACCCGCTCACAACAGGAGACAAAAAGGAGAACGCCGGAGGGCATAGAAGTGCCGGATTGCAAAACGGACAAAGGGGAAAATGCTCGGATGCATGAGACGAACACGTATGAAAAAATGAGATCCACATGATGACATGGCAAAATGCAACACGCAAGCAAATGACATGGCAATGACGGCGAATAACTGGCAGACACCTGGCGCAAAAAATCCGGGGCGTTACAGCTTGCGAGGCCGAAGCTGCCAAAATAAAGTCTAAGTACATGAACGGGCTTCAAGAGAGGAACATTGGGAGCCACCACCTCGAAAGCCGTGGTTACGGTGGAAAGAGGTCCAAATGGGCCAAGGAGGACGCGGAGGCCACGAGTCTGGGCATCCCAGACCCCATGGCGGATTTCACCGTCCCGGAGGAGCGTGACGTCCCGAGGGCCCGGCACCGTTGGAACCCAGTGAAGAAGGTTTACGAGACAACACCGGTCATTACGGAGTTCATGAGACTGCTGGTAATTTTAGTTTCAGATCAATTCGACCACACACGTTAGTCATATTTGTAAACGATCCTTGTGCCTTTTGCAGAGGGAGCAGCACCGGATTGCGTTTGAACATGGATAGCCTCTCAGCGTCTCGACATGAAGCCTTTCACTAAGCTCGAGGACTATCTCCCTGACATGGATGGATGGTGTCGGGGGTTGGGTGCGACATATGCCAAAGGATGGCTTATCGTGGTGGGAGCGAGTAGGACGTAGCCGGTGCCTGGAAGCAGGATGAGGCGAAGACATGTACGCCGGCAGAACTTACCCAGCTTCAGGGCTCTCCTAGGAGATAACACCCCTACTGCTGCTCTGCGGGGTCTCCGCATGATCACTAAGGCAAAGTGACTACAATGGTGCTCCTGGAGCTGTATCGGGAGGCAGGAGAGGGCAAGGCTAGCTCTCTCCTTCCTATGCTATCTGGTCTATCTCTCTCAAGGTCCGAACCCTTTGCATGGGTGGCCCGGGGGGGTTATATAGGCCTACCCCCCGGGGGTACAATAGTAATCTTGCTGGGCGCGGGTCCCAGCCGTCTGTCTCTCAGGCCACCGTCCTCCCTGCCGGCTTCTGGGGCCCGCCGTCTGGCGGGCCCCGCGGACAAGCTTGATACTGTAGCAGCACTCCTGATGACGCAGGCTTGGTCATCGGGGCGTGGCAACAGTGCCACCGTCTATTGGGCAATCATTGTCGCCATTCCCCATCCTATCTGGTAAATGGCTCGTGGGGCCCTGGGGAGGAGCCGGCCGACTCCAGGGAGGCCGACTCCCACAGGGCCGTCTTCGGGGTGCTCAGGCCGCCTTCGGCCCACCCGCCGACAGGCGGCCCCGCCGCCTTCGGGCCATACAGGCCGGCGTCGTGGGCACAGTGCGTTGCGCACTGTGGCTGAGGTTAGGGCAGGCATGGCAATAGTGCCGCACCTCGCCGGAGATCTTCAAGCGATACGGATCACTTTAGTCATGCCGGCCCTTCGTAAGCAGGGGGGAGGGAACGGCCACGTCGTGACCGAACCCCACACCGTACTTCGAGATGAGGGAGGAGTCATGGGCCGACTCTCCATAGTCGGCCTCTCTCTGGAAGTCACCAGCTTGGAGTCGGCTTATCTTGGAGTCACCGTCTAGGACTCGGCTAATCTTGGAGTCGCCGTCTGTGACTCGGCTTATCTTGGAGTCGTCGTCTGGGACTCGGCTTGAGGGGCGCGGCCTGCCCCGATGTCTTGAAAGGTCCTGGGACTCGGGTTAGCCTACCCGTGGCCCGTTACTCCGACAGTAGTCCCCGAAGCTGGTGAAGCCCCGCGGACACTGCATTGTGGGGCTTCAACAGTTTCAACCTTCCCGAAGCGGATTCTGGAACTCGGCCGCCGTCTTCCCTTGGGCCGACTGTCGAGAGTCGTATGTTTTTTTAGCGAAGAGCCGCCGCCCGAAAGTCGCGGCGGGAAACCAGGCGGCGTGCCCGATACGCTTCCCCGCAGCCATCAGGGCGGTCCTATCGTGTGGCGCCACGTGGGGAGGACAGTCTGCCTGCCCACGCGCGCGACGGGATGGGCCGTGATGCGGGGCCCACCATTACCGCACCTCGGAATATGAACGGATCCGTTGCGGCTGTGGATGGTTGGGGTTCCCACGTAGTTACTGCATGCAGTAACTTTGTGGGGTAAATCGTGGGGCGGCATGGGGCATCGTGCGCAGTTAATCCCACGCCCGCCCCTCGGCTTCTCATCCCATAGGGCTATAAGTAGGCGGGGGGAGCGGAGCGGCACAACACGCGCGCCCTTCTTCCCCGCTCCCCCGCCTCGTCTTGCATTCTCTCTCTCCTTCCTTCGCCGTTGCGCAAGAGCACTCCACACCATGGCGATGAGTTCTTCCTCCGCCGCGGCCCCCGCCACGCGCTCCGGCATGTGGGACGGCTCGGATGTAGAAGAGGAACACATCGAGTTCCTTTGCCAGACACGCCGCCTCCCCAGCGCTGACCTCGTGCGCGCCCGCGCCGCGCCGGAGGGGGAGATCCGGCCGGCACCGGAGGAGGGCGAGCGGGTCATCTTCCACTCGCACCTCATGCGTGGCCTGGGGCTGCCGGCGAGCGGCTTCTTCCGCTCGTTCCTGGAGTTCCACAATCTTGAACCACACCACCTCACTCCGAATACGGTGGTGTTGCTTTCCGCCTTTGCCACTCTGTGCGAAGGTTTCCTCGGTGTTCTCCCCACCCTCGAGTTGTGGGGAGAATTCTTCTCTTCTAAGCTCGGCACGCAAGTCACCGGCATACCGGCTTAGTGCAGCGCCTACATCGCGGTGCGGCGCTCGACAGCCGACAACCCTTTTCCTCGCATCTCGCTGATCAAGTCGGTGAAGATGTGGCAGCGTTCATACTTCTACGTGAAGAACCTCTCCTCCGACGGCGACTGGGTCAGCCTGCCGCCTTACAACGCCGCCCCCCTAACTGGGAGGCTCCCCAGCTGGTTGCACCAAGTCAAGACGCTGACTCCCGCCGGAGCCGCCGCCGTAGCGCGGCTCCGAGTCCTGACGCAGTCGGAGGGCCTCGTTGGGGCCGACTTGCTGGCCGCCTTCATGGTGCGCCGAGTTCTCCCGCTCCAAGGCCGGTCTCACCTGATCTTTCAGATGAGCGGCCTTTGAGACCCAAGTCGGATGAGAACCAAGGAGATGCCCCACAAGGAGGTGGCGAACTTGGTGAACCACATCGCACACTGTGAGTTCGAGGAGGGCTGGCAGTTCGGCAAGGAGCCGTACTCGCGCGACAACACCCCACCAGTGGTAAGTCGCGTCCCCCTATTGTTTTGTCTTCTTTGTGGCCGACTCCGGCTTCTGACTCTTGTTGATTTCTTCTGAGCTAGAACCCCCTCATGCAGCCTGCAGCCGACGCCACGAGGCAGCCCCGCGAGTATATCCCCGATCGGGCGGACAGCAACGTCGACCACCCTGACCTAGGGGCGGCAGCGATGGAAGCCAACGCCGAAGGCGGGGGAGAAGGAACCGAAGGCGGCTTCAGGCCCTCGGCCACTTTCGCTGACTGGCCTGACGACGACGCCGAAGGGGAAGTCGCCCCGCGCCACCAAGGCGGTGCGAAGAGGCGTCACGCCGGGCCGAGTGCGCCCGGCGGCAAATTGAAGAAGCTCAAGGGGGCGGCCGCCACGACCAAATGGGAGGAGGCGGCCGTGAAGGCCAACCGCTTCCGTAGGGAAGTGAGAAAGCCGCCGCTAGTCTCCGCGTAAGTCTTTATGCCCTCTTTATTTTCCTTCATTGAATCTTGTCCGAGTCTTGTTTTCTAAACTCCCTCCATTCTTCTTCAGGGCCCCTCTTTCCCTTGAGAGAGTCGCCGTCCCCTCCGTCATGGGGTCGGCAGAGACATCCACCAATACTCAGTGAGCCGACCCCGCTGCCGACCTCCGGGAGGCGACGGAGCGAAACGCGCGAGAGAAGCAGGACGAGGAGGAGGCCGAACGTCTGGAGAAGGCGCAGGCCGAGAAGGCGGCCACCTCTGCTCAGAAGAAGCTGGAGGACGCCGAAGCCGCCCTTGCGGCGAGACAGCGTGTCGAGGAGGCCGCGCGTTGTCGATCGGCGATGCTCGTCCCCCCGCTGTCGTCTGCGCCGCCGCCTCCGGAGTTCAGGGGCAGACCGGAGAGGCCGGCACCGACAACCCCGTCGTGGAGAAGGAGAGCGGCGAGGCTTCTGTGTCGGACATGCTCGTGCCGCCACCGCCGCCTCCACCGCCATATGGGAGGCCGCATGGCAAGCAGCCGGTGGGTCCGCTGGAGCCACCGATCACGGACGAGGCCGAGGCGCGGCTGCTTCTCCAAGTCGTCTCGCCGGTGCGCCACCGTCTTGAGAGGGCGACCTCGGAGCCGCGACCTCGGGAGACCGGCGCTGCCAGCTCGGCAACCCTAGACACCGAGGCCACAAGCGCCGCGCCCACTGGGTGGTTGCGCGGAGGCGGCACCGGGCCGCTGAACCAAGCGCTTCTGGACGTTCAGGCGAAGCTGCGTGCTGAAGGCGACGCCCTTTAAACTTGCACCAGGGCGCATCTGGCGGCGCAGGCGGCCGTCCGAGTACGTTTCCTTCTTCTTTTTAATTCTTGTTTTTCTATGTGTGGGGGGTGCGCCAGCGCACCCACTGGGTGTAGTCCCCGAGTTCCGGGCCGGCTGCTGAGCAGACGGTTCGAAACTCCCTCTGGCGAGTTCCAAATACTAACCTTGTCTTTAATGACTTATTGCAGGAGTATCACAACCTCCGCGCCACTGCCTTCAACCGAAATGTCAAGGAGTTGAACAAGCGGACTACCGACTTTTCGGAAAGCCGGAGTAAGTTCTTCTTCTTCGCGGGGGCGCGCTGGCGCACCCGCGGGCTGTAGTCCCCGAGATTCGGGCCGACTGCTGAGCAGTCGGGCCGGATCTTCCGGCAATCTTCTTTGCTGATGACTTATTTGTCTCTTCTTTTGTTCTTCAGGCGCCAACGCCACTCTTCAGGAGCAACTGGGCGAGGCCAATACCGCCCGGCGTGCCAAGGAGGAGGAGTGCGGCAAGCTTGCCGCGGAGCGCGACCTGCTGGCTGCGCAGCTGGCCGAGCAGAAGGAGCTGCTCAAGAAGGCGCAGGACGAGGCCGAGAAGAAGGAGGCCGCTCTCCTGGCCGAGTTCGAGAGCAAGCGCTCCTCCTGGACTGACAGGGAGGCGATGCTGACCTCCGGCTTCCACGAGATTGAGGATATCGTTGATGGTAAGTTTCTTTCGTTTCTTCGGGCTTCCGACTATGTGTCAGGCCGACTTCTGATTTTTCGACTTGCTTCTTTTTTGTCTTGGCAGACTTCTTCCCTGGACACTCGCAGGCAGTCCCTCTGGCCATCGAGACTGCTCGTGAGGCGCGAAGGGCAAACGGTGAGGAGATCGCCGCTAATGCCCCCCGAACCATCGACGAGCAGCTTCTAAGCATTGAAGCCCGTCTTCGTCCAGCTCACCGGTTGATGCGCCGGCTTTAGCGTGCTGGTGCCCAGGCGGTTGCCGCTCTGTGGCCAGACATGCCGGCTCTGCACACCGCCAGCCGGACCGCCGACTGGCTGGCAGTCGCCGCCGGCCGTCTTGAAGCTTGGAAGGGCTCCTCGGCCCGGGCCGGAGCGCGCCGGGCCTTGGAGTTCGTCAAGGCGTGGTATCCAGGGCTGGACCTGGACCGTCTGGACGCATTCCGGTCAGAAGCCTAGGCCGAGCTGGAGGCCGTGGAGGGCGCCCTTATCGAGCGTGCAGCGGCCATCGCCGAGTACATGGACACCAATGTCTTCGTGCCCGAGCGGGCTGAAGGCGGCGAGGAAATGCCACCAGAGTGGTTCGGGATGACCCCGGAGTATGGCGAGGACTCGGCGGAGGTGATCGACTCCAGCACCGAGGAGGAGGACGAGGACGGAGGCGAGGCGGAGATGCCAGAAGATGGAGCAGGCGGCCAGCCTCAGCTTGACCGTGCCTCCAGCAACGAGCCGCGTCGAGAGAAGGCGACTGCCGCTGGAGGCGATCAAACCGAGACCGCCCGGCCGACTGCCCCGGCGCCCGACACAGCCATCTCCTCCGATCCTCTAATCCTAGAAGCCGCCCCTAGGCTGTTGAGGGAGTCCTGGACTAGGGGGTGTCCGGATAGCCGGACTATCATCGTCAGCCGGACTCCAAGACTATGAAGATACAAGATTGAAGACTTCGTCCCGTGTCCGGATGGGACTTTCCTTGGCGTGGAAGGCAAGCTTGGCGATACGGATATGTAGATCTCCTACCATTGTAACCGACTCTATGTAACCCTAGCCCTCTCCAGTGTCTATATAAACCGGATGGCTTTAATCCGTTGGACATAACAACAACCATTACAACAATCATACCATAGGCTAGCCTCTAGGGTTTAGCCTCCTTGATCTCGTGGTAGATCTACTCTTGTAATACCCACATTATCAATATCAATCGAGCAGGACGTAGGGTTTTACCTCCATCGAGAGGGCCCGATCCTGGGTAAAACATCGTGTCCCTTGTCTCCTGTTACCATCCGCCTAGACGCACAGTTCGGGACACCCTACCCGAGATACGCCGGTTTTGACACCGACATTGGTGCTTTCATTGAGAGTTCCTCTGTGTCGTCACCGATAGGCTTGATGGCCTCTTCAATCAATAACGACGCAGTCCCGGGTGAGACTTTTCTCCCCGGACAGATTTTCGTATTCGGCGGCTTTGCACCGCGGGCCAATTCGCTTGGCCATCTGGAGCAGATCGAAAGCTACGCCCCTGGCCGTCAGGTCAGGTTTGGAAGCCTAAACTTCACGGCCGATATCCGCGGAGACTTGATCTTCGATGGATCCGAGCCGCAGCTGAGCGTGCCGCACTGTCACGACGGGCACAACTTAACTCTGCCACCGGACAGTACCTTGGAGGCCGCACACGAATCCGCTCCGACCGATAGTCCGGAGCCGATCGCGCAGATCGAGGATGGGTGGTTGGACACCGCCTCGGGAGCTGCAACTTCCACGGCGATGGAGCCGAACACTAACCTCGTCCCTTATAAAGCTCGTGACTCCGAGGCGCCGGACTCCCTGCCGGACTCCAAACCTCCTGCGCCCCTGCCAATCGAATCGGATTGGGCACCGATAATGGAGTTCACCGCTACGGACATCCTTCAGCACTCACCCTTTGGCGACATCTTAAAATTGCTAAAGCATCTCTCGCTATTCGGAGAGCCCTGGCCGGACTACAGCCAAGATGGTTGGGATACGGACAACGAAGAAATTCAAAGCCCACCCACCACCCACTTTGTAGCCACTGTCGACAATCTAACCGACATACTAGACTACGACTCCGAAGACATCGACGGTATGGACGACGATGCCGGAGACGATCAAGAACCAGCTCCTACAGGGCACTGGAAGACCACCTCGTCATACAACATATACATGGTGGACACCCCAAAAGATGGGGACAGCGAAGAAACAGCGGAGGCAGATTCCTTAAAGAAACAGCCCAAGCGCCGACATCAGCGGCGCCGCCCTAAATCCCGCCACAGCAAGAATGGAGATTCCGGCACAGGAGATAACAACACCCCAGAAAGTGCCGAAGACAACCCCCTCCAGCAAGATTTAGCGGAGGAGGATGCAGAAGCAAGCCCTCACGAGAGAGCGGCAGACGAGGAGGTCGAGGATGATAATTACATACCTCCCTCCGGAGACGAGGCAAGCCTCGACGACGACGAATTCGTCGTGCCTGAGGATCCCGTCGAACAAGAGCGTTTCAAACGCAGGCTAATGGCCACAGCAAATAGCCTAACGAAAAAGCAGCAACAACTTCAAGCTGATCAAGACCTGCTGGCCGACAGATGGACCGAGGTCCTCGCGGCCGAAGAGTATGAACTCGAACGCCCCTCCAAAAGCTACCAAAAACGCAAGTTGCTCCCCCGACTAGAGGAGGAAGCATACAAACCTTCATCACCAGCGCACAATACGGCATACCGACCACCTCGTGGCCGCGACAGAGAGGCATCTAAGCCCTCCACCAAAACCGTACCCCGGCACCGCTCAAAAAGTACGAAGCCATGGGGGAACGCGCCAGACTTACGGGATATATTGGAGGACAAGGCAAGACAATCCAGATCTATCTATGGATCACGTGGGCGCCCCAAGACCCACGACGAATACCGTCGCACCGGACACAACAACTCCGGCCGGGCCGAACACAGCAGACAACGCTCTCTTGAGCTATGTCGTGATATTGCTCAATACAGAGGCACTGCACACCCACTATGCTTCACTGACGAAGTAATGGATCATCAAATCCCTGAAGGGTTTAAACCCGTTAACATCGAATCCTACGATGGCACAACAGACCCGGCGGTTTGGATCGAGGATTATCTCCTTCATATCCATATGGCCCGCGGCGACGATCTTCACGCCATCAAATATCTCCCGCTCAAGCTTAAAGGACCAGCTCGGCATTTGCTCAACAGCCTGCCCGCAGAGTCAATTGGGTGTTGGGAGGACCTGGAAGCCGCATTCCTCAACAACTTCCAGGGCACATATGTGCGACCACCAGACACAGATGACCTAAGCCACATAATCCAGCAGCCAGACGAATCGGCCAGACAATTCTGGACATGGTTCTTAACAAAGAAAAATCAAATCGTCGACTGTCCGGATGCAGAGGCCCTCGCTGCCTTCAAACATAACATCCGCGACGAGTGGCTGGCCTGGCACCTAGGACAGGAAAAGCCGAAATCCATGGCAGCCCTCACATCACTCATGACCCGCTTCTGTGCGGGAGAGGATAGCTGGCTAGCTCGCAGCAACAACCTCAGTAAAAATGCTGGCAGTCCGGATACCAAGGACCGCAATGGTAGGTCGTGTCGACACAAAAACAAATGCCGCATTAACGGCGACAGCAATGAGGATACGGCAGTCAACGCCGGATTCCGAGGCTCCAAACCCGGTCAACGGAAGAAGCCATTTAAAAGAACCACTCCGGGCCCGTCCAACTTGGACCGAATACTCGACCGGTCTTGCCAAATAGATGGCACCACTGAAAAGCCAGCTAACCACACCAACAGAGATTGTTGGGTATTCAAGCAGGTAGACAAATTAATTGCCGAAAACAATGACAAGGGGCTACATAGCGATGACGAGGAAGAGACCAGGCCGCCGAACAATAGAGGACAGAACGGCTTCCCCCCACAAGTGCGGACGGTAAACATGATATACGCAACGCATATACCCAAGAGGGAGCGAAAACGTGCACTAAGGGGCGTATATGCGATGGAGCCAGTTGCCCCAAAGTTCAACCCATGGTCCTCTTGCCCGATCACTTTCGATCGAAGAGACCATCCGACCAGTATCCGCCATGGCGGATTCGCCACATTGGTTTTAGACCCAATCGTCGATGGATTTCACCTCACAAGAGTCCTGATGGACGGCGGCAGTAGCCTGAACCTGCTTTATCAGGATACAGTGCGCAAGATGGACATAGACCCTTCAAGGATTAAACCTACAAAGACGACCTTCAAAGGCGTCATACCAGGTGTTGAGGCCAATTGTACAGGCTCAGTCACACTGGAAGTGGTCTTCGGATTCCCGGATAATTTCCGAAGCAAGGAGTTAATCTTCGACATAGTCCCGTTCCATAGTGGCTATCACGCTCTGCTCGGACGAATCGCGTTCGCAAAGTTCAACGCGGTGCCGCATTATGCATACCTCAAGCTCAAGATGCCAGGCCCTCGTGGAGTTATCACGGTCAATGGAAATACGGAACGCTCCCTCCGAACGGAGGAACATACAGCGGCTCTCGCGGCAGAAGTACAGAGCAGCCTTCTAAGGCAATTTTCGAGTCCGGCCGTTAAACGACCGGACACGGCCAAGCGCGCCCAGAGCAACATCAACCAAGACCACCTGGCACGTTCCGAGCATGCGTAGCAATGCGGCCCCAACCCCAACCCTCGCACGATTGCAAGACGAACTCTCCGCGTACATCATTACACTCTGGAGATACCATGGGCATAGGGGGAGGGGCACGACCACAACAGACCCAGAGTGCGGTTCGACCACATCAGGGGCTCCCAAGTGTGTCGCTCTTTTTATTTTTTATTTTTCTTCTTTATATACACAGGACTCTGTCCAGCGGCGAACCCGCCGAACTCATGATGCAACAGCCAGGGAGGGACAAAGGCTGCGACGAACACTCAGGTGGTCTCCATTACGAGCATTAAATTTGTTAAATACACCATTCCGCAGCCTACCCCAAGAGGGAGACACCTTTAATTAGTCCAATCCCTTGCTTACCACACTATTTGTATCATTTCGCACTCATAGCAGAATTTCTTGAATAAACAATGCAGCACTTTTCGTCTATAATTGCATTACTTTATATATATATGTTCATTTATGACATCTTGCATCCGTATATTTTGGTACGGCCGAATACACCAGGGGCTTATGTTCCCCGCATTATGGTGTGATAAGTCCGAACAATTTCACAAGTGCGGCACCCCGAACTTATAGCATTATATGAATCGGCTCCGAATCATGTCTTGGGTCAATAGTTGGGTTTGCCCGGCTCCCAAGTTTTGGCACCTTACGTTCCGTTCCGTCGGCTAAGGTAGCACTGGGAGAACCACTGCGATTGCGCCCCGGTTGACCTGGGTTAACGCCTTAGTGGAGAAAGCTAAAACTGACTGTCATGATAAGCCGAGAGACTGGTCGCTGTTCGAGAGGTCTTTTCGAGTCCCTAAAGACTTATGCCGCTTCGAGCGAAGAACCGGATAATGTCCGGCCAAGGCGTGGATAGCGCCCCGAACTCGGTCTTCCGAATACTAGGGGCTTCGCCGAAATTTAAAATTATAGAATTCTATGGCTAGGTGAGAGTGTTCAAGCATTATAAGTCTGGTTGCCTTGTTCGTTGTGTTGAGCGCCTCCCTAGATGGACGCAAAAATGGGAACAAGAGTGCTCAAGTTTATCCCGAACACCCCAGCACTAGTGGCATGGGGGCTGAAGCCGACGACTTGCCATCTCTCAGATTTAATAAATGGCCACACAGAAGGTAATATTTTAAATCAATAAGCGTTGCTTAGCGCATATGAACAAAGTTATCAGCGCCCAGGATAACACATAGCGAATTTACTCAATAATTGCATCTCGGGGGCACTCATCCGCAATCTTGCGGGCACCCTTCAGGACAGTCTTATAGTACATCTCGGGCGTACGATACTCCTTGCCCGTTGGCGGCACGTCGGTGATAAGCCTCTCCGCATCCAGCTTGCCCCAATGCACCTTTGCGCGGGCAAGGGCCCGACGAGCACCTTCAATACAGGCGGAGCGCTTGATGACCTCCACCCAGGGGCACGCATCCACCAACCGTCGCACGAGGCCGAAGTAGCTCCCAGGCACGGCCTCTCCAGGCCACAGCCGGACTATGAGGCCCTTCATGGCCTGCTCGGCTACCTTGTGGAGCTCGACCAGCTGCTTCAGCTGGTCGCTAGGGGGCACCGGATGGCCGGCCTCAGCGTACTGAGACCAGAAGACCCTCTCCGTTGAGCTCCCCTCCTCGGCTCGATAGAATGCGGAGGCATCAGACACGCTGCGAGGCAGATCTACAAATGCCCCTGGAGAGCTCCGAATTCGGGTAAGTAACACGTAATTTACATTCACATGCTTACTTTGCATGAAAAATGCCTTACCCGCCGCTATCTTCTTCACCGACTCAATCTCCTGAAGGGACTTATGGGCCTCGGCCTTGGCGGCTTTGGCACTTTCGAGAGCCGAGGCAAGCTCGGACTCTCGAGTCTTTGAGTCGCGCTCCAAACTCTCATGTTTTTCCATGAGAGCCTGGAGCTCTTGCCGAACCTCCGCCACCCGCGCCTCCTGCTTTTCTCGCTCTGCCCGTTCCGCGGCCGCATTGCGTTCGGCTGCGGACACGGCCTCCTTCAGGGTTGCCACCTGCAGTACCCACGTTATCATTGTTATTTTTATAGCAACCTAAATCATTTTTTGTAAGGTAATAATTCAAAGTGGTGTTACTCACCTTCTTTGTCCTCGAGCTGCTTCTTGGCACGGCCGAGCTCTTGCTCGGACCGTTCAAACTCCTGCTTCAAAGCACCGACCTCCGCAGTCAGTGCGGTAGAGGTCAGCAGCGCAGCCTGCAAACCCATATTGACATAATTTTTTAGCAACCCTGCGTATTTTTTTTAGATCCTCAGTCCGGCTTTTCTTTCTGAACACCGAACCGAGCATCAGGGGCTACTGTCTATGCGGTATTGTTGGGGAACGTTGCAGAAAATTAAAATTTTTCCTACGGTTTCACCAAGATCCATCTATGAGTTCATCTAAGCAACGAGTCTAGGGAGAGATTTTGCATCTACATACCACTTGTAGATCGCGTGCGGAAGCTTGCAAGGTGATGACGTAGTCGTACTCGACGTGATCCAAATCACCGATGACCTGCGCCGAACGGACGGCACCTCCGCGTTCAACACACGTACGGTACAGCCACGTCTCCTCCTTCTTGATCCAGCAAGGAAGGGAGGAGAGGTTGAGGGAGATGGCACCAGCAGCAGCACGACGGCGTGGTGTTGGTGGAGCTGCAGTACTCCGGCAGAGCTTCGCTAAGCACTATGGAGGTTGAGGAGGTGTTGGGGAGGGAGAAGGAGGCAACCAAAGGCCGAGACGTTCAGGTGTAAAGTCCCTCCTCTCCCCCACTATATATAGGGGTGCCAAGGGGGGGTGGCCGGCCCTAGGAGATCAAATCTCCTAGGGGGTGCGGCGGCCAAGGGGGGTTTTCCCTCCCCCCAAGGCACCTAGGAGGTGCCTTACCCTCCTAGGACTCTTGCCCCCCCCCCCTTGAACCCTAGGCGCATGGGCCTATGTGGGGCTGGTGCCCTTGGCCCATTAGGCCAAGGCGCACCCCCCACAGCCCATGTGGCCCCCCGGGACAGGTGGACCCACCCGGTGGACCCCCGGGACCCTTCCGGTGGTCCCGGTACAATACCGATAACCCCGAAACTTGTCCCGATGCCCGAAACAGGACTTTCCATATATAAATATTTACCTCCGGACCATTCCGGAGCTCCTCGTGACGTCCGGGATCTCATCCGGGACTCCGAACAACATTCGGGTTACTGCATATACATATCCCTATAACCCTAGCGTAACTGAACCTTAAGTGTGTAGACCCTACGGGTTCGGGAGACATGCAGACATGACCGAGACGCTCTCAGTCAATAACCATCAGCGGGATCTGGATACCCATGATGGCTCCCACATGCTCCTCGATGTTGTCATCGGATGAACCACTATGTCGAGGATTCGATCAAACCCTGTATGCAATTCCCTTTGTCAATCGGTACGTTACTTGCCCGAGACTCGATCGTCGGTATCCCAATACCTTGTTCAGTCTCGTTACCGGCAAGTCACTTTACTCGTACCGTAATGCATGATCCCGTGTCCAACACCTTGGTCACATTGAGCTCAATATGATGATGCATTACCGAGTGGGCCCAGAGATACCTCTCCGTCATACGGAGTGACAAATTCCAGTCTCGATCCGTGTCAACCCAACAGCTACTTTCGGAGATACCTGTAATGCACCTTTATAGTCACCCAGTTACGTTGTGACGTTTGGTATATCCAAGGCACTCTTACGGTATCCGGGAGTTACACGATCTCATGGTCGAAGGAAGAGATACTTGACACTTGCAAAGCTCTAGCAAAACGAACTACACGATCTTTTATGCTATGCTTATGATTGGGTCTTGTCCATCACATCATTCTCCTAATGATGTGATCCCGTTATCAATGACATCCAATGTCCATAGTCAGGAAACCATCACTATCTGTTGATCACAACGAGCTGGTCAACTAGAGGCTTACCAGGGACATAGTGTGGTCTAAGTATTCACACGTGTATTACGATTTCCGGATAATACAGTTATAGCATGAATACAAGACAATTATCATGAACAATGAAATATAATAATACTTTTATTATTGCCTCTAGGGCATATTTCCAACAGTCTCCCACTTGCACTAGAGTCACTAATCTAGTTACATTGTGATGAATCGAACACCCATAGAGTTCTGGTGTTGATCATGTTTTGCACGCGAGAGAGGTTTAGTCAGCGGATCTGCGACATTCAGATCCGTGTGCACTTTGCAAATCTCTATGTCTCCATCTTGAACATTTTCACGGATGGAGTTGAAACGACGCTTGATGTGCCTGGTCTTCTTGTGAAACTTGGGCTCCTTTGCGAGGGCAATAGCTCCAGTGTTGTCACAGAAGAGTTTGATCGGCCCCAACGCATTGGGTATGACTCCTAGGTCGGTGATGAACTCCTTCACCCAAATCGCTTCATGTGCTGCCTCCGAGGCTGCCATGTACTCCGCTTCACACGTAGATCCCGCCACGACGCTCTGCTTGCAGCTGTACCAGCTTACTGCTCCACCATTCAACATATACACGTATCCGGTTTGTGACTTAGAGTCATCCGGATCTGAGTCGAAGCTAGCGTCGACGTAACCCTTTACGACGAGCTCTTCATCTCCTCCATAAACGAGAAACATGTCCTTTGTCCTTTTCAGGTACTTCAGGATATTCTTGACCGCTGTCCAGTGTTCCTTGCCGGGATTACTTTGGTATCTTGCTACCAAACTTACGACAAGGTTTACATCGGGTCTGGTACACAGCATGGCATACATAATAGATCCTATGGCTGAAGCATAGGGGATGACACTCATCTCTTCTTTATCTTTTGCCGTGGTCGGTGACTGAGCTGAGCTCAGTCTCATACCTGGTAACATAGGCAAGAACCCCTTCTTGGACTGATCCATTCTGAATCTCTTCAAAATCTTATCAAGGTATGTACTTTGTGAAAGACCTATGAGGCGTCTCGATCTATCTCTATAGATCTTGATGCCTAATATATAAGCAGCTTCTCCAAGGTCCTTCATTGAAAAACACTTATTCAAGTAGGCCTTAATGCTGTCCAGAAATTCTATATTATTTCCCATCAGGAGTATGTCATCTACATATAATATGAGAAATGCTACAGAGCTCCCACTCACTTTCTTGTAAACGCAGGCTTCTCCATAAGTCTGCATAAACCCAAATGCTTTGATCATCTCATCAAAGCGAATGTTCCAACTCCGAGATGCTTGCACCAGTCCATAAATGGATCGCTGGAGCTTGCATACTTTGTTAGCGTTCTGAGGATCGACACAACCTTCCGGCTGCATCATATACAGTTCTTCCTTAAGATGCCCGTTAAGGAATGCTGTTTTGACGTCCATCTGCCATATCTCATAATCATAGTATGCGGCAATTGCTAACATGATTCGGACGGACTTTAGCTTCGCTACGGGAGAGAATGTCTCGTTGTAGTCAATCCCTTGAACCTATCGATAACCCTTAGCGACAAGTCGAGCTTTATAGATGGTAACATTACCATCCACGTCCGTCTTCTTCTTAAAGATCCATTTGTTTTCTATCGCTCGCCGATCATCGGGCAAGTCTGTCAAAGTCCATACTTTGTTTTCATACATGGATTCTATCTCGGATTTCATGGCTTCAAGCCATTTGTTGGAATCCGGGCCCGTCATTGCTTCTTCATAGTTCGAAGGTTCATTGTTGTCTAACAACATGATTTCCAGGACAGGGTTGCCGTACCACTCTGGTGCAGAACGTGTCCTTGTGGACCTACGAAGTTCAGCAGTAACTTGATCCGAAGTACCTTGATCATCATCATGGTTTTCCTCTTCAGTTGGTGTGGGCATCACAGGAATGGTTTCCTGTGCTGCGTCACTATCCCGCTCAAGAGGTAGTACTTCATCGAGTTCTACTTTCCTCCCACTTACTTCTTTCGAGAGAAACTCTTTTTCCAGAAAGCATCCGTTCTTGGCAACAAAGATCTTGCCTTCGGATCTTAAGTAGAAGGTATACCCTATAGTTTCCTTAGGGTATCCTATGAATACGCATTTTTCTGACTTGGGTTCGAGCTTTTCAGGTTGAAGTTTCTTGACATAAGCTTCGCATCCCCAAACTTTTAGAAACGACAGCTTAGGTTTCTTTCCAAACCATAATTCATACGGTGTCGTCTCAATGGATTTAGACGGTGCCCTATTTAAAGTGAATGTAGCTGTCTCTAGAGCGTATCCCCAAAATGATAGCGGTAAATCGGTAAGAGACATCATAGACCGCACCATATCCAATAGAGTGCGATTACGACGTTCGGACACACCGTTTCGCTGAGGTGTTCCAGGCGGCGTGAGCTGTGAAACGATTCCACATTTCTTTAAGTGTGTACCAAATTCGTGACTTAAGTATTCTCCTCCACGATCTGATCGTAATAATTTTATCTTTCGGTCACGTTGATTCTCCACCTCATTCTGAAATTCCTTGAACTTTTCAAAGGTCTCAGACTTGTGTTTCATTAAGTAGACATACCCATATCTACTCAAGTCATCTGTGAGAGTGAGAACATAACGATATCCTCCGCGAGCCTCAACGCTCATTGGACCGCACACATCGGTATGTATGATTTCCAACAAGTTGGTTGCTCGCTCCATTGTTCCGGAGAACGGAGTCTTGGTCATTTTGCCCAAGAGGCATGGTTCGCACGTGTCAAACGATTCATAATCAAGAGACTCTAAAAGTCCATCGGCATGGAGCTTCTTCATGCGCTTGACACCAATGTGACCAAGGCGGCAGTGCCACAAGTATGTGGGACTATCGTTATCAACTTTAAATCTTTTGGTATCTACACTATGAACATGTGTAATATTACGCTCGAGATTCATTAAGAATAAACCATTGACCATCGGAGCATGACCATAAAACATATCTCTCATATAAATCGAACAACCATTATTCTCAGACTTAAATGAGTAGCTATCTCGTATTAAACGAGATCCAGATACAATGTTCATGCTCAAACTTGGCACTAAATAACAATTATTGAGGTTCAAAACTAATCCCGTCGGTAAATGTAGAGGCAGCGTGCCGACGGCGATCACATCGACTTTGGAACCATTCCCGACGCGCATCGTCACCTCGTCCTTTGCCAGTCTCCATTTATTCCGCAGCTCCTGCTGTGAGTTACAAATATGAGCAACGGCACCGGTATCAAATACCCAGGAGTTACTACGAGTACTGGTAAGGTACACATCAATCACATGTATATCAAATATACCTTTGGTGTTGCCGGCCTTCTTATCCGCTAAGTATTTGGGGCAGTTCCGCTTCCAGTGACCCTTCCCCTTGCAATAAAAGCACTCAGTCTCAGGCTTGGGTCCATTCTTTGACTTCTTCCCGGTAACTGGCTTACCAGGCGCGGCAACATCTTTGCCGTCCTTCTTGAAGTTCTTCTTACCCTTGCCCTTCTTGAACTTAGTGGTCTTATTGACCATCAACACTTGATGTTCTTTCTTGATTTCAGCCTCTGCTGACTTCAGCATCGAGAACACTTCAGGAATGGTCTTTTCCATTCCCTGCATGTTGTAGTTCATCACAAAGCTCTTGTAGCTTGGTGGGAGCGACTGGAGGATTCTGTCAATGACCGCCTCATCTGGAAGGTTAATGTTCAGCTGGGTCATACGGTTGTGCAACCCAGACATCTTCAGGATGTGCTCACTGACAGAACTGTTCTCCTCCATCTTACAACTGTAGAACTTGTCGGAGACATCATATCTCTCGACCCGGGCATGAGCTTGAAAAACTAGTTTCAGCTCTTCGAACATCTCATATGCTCCGTGATGCTCGAAACGCTTTTGGAGCCCCGGTTCTAAGCTGTAAAGCATGCCGCACTGAACGAGGGAGTAATCATCAGCGCGAGACTGCCAAGCATTCATAATGTCTTGGTTCTCTGGGACGGGAGCGTCACCTAGCGGTCCTTCTAGGACATATTGTTTCCTGGCAGCTATGAGGATGATCCTCAGGTTCCGGACCCAATCCGTATAGTTGTTGCCATCATCTTTCAGCTTGGTTTTCTCTAGGAACGCGTTGAAGTTCATGTTGACATTAGCGTTGGCCATTGATCTACAAGACATATTTGCAAAGGTTTTAGACTAAGTTCATGATAATAAAGTTCTAATCAAATTATGAACTCCCACTTAGATTAGACATCCCTTTAGTCATCTAAGTGTTACACGATCCGAGTCGAGTAGCCCGTGTCCGATCGTCACGTGAGACGGACTAGTCATCGTCGGTGAACATTTTCATGTTGATCGTATCTTCCATACGACTCGTGTTCGACCTTTCGGTCTCCGTGTTCCGAGGCCATGTCTGCACATGCTAGGCTCGTCAAGTTAACCCTAAGTGTTTTCGCTGTGTAAAACTGTCTTACACCCGTTGTATGTGAACGTAAGAATGCATCACACCCGATCATCACGTGGTGCTTAGAAACGACGAACTGTAGCAACGGTGCACAGTTAGGGGAGAACACTTCTTGAAATTTTATAAGGGATCATCTTATTTACTACCGTCGTCCTAAGTAAACAAGATGCATAATACATAATAAACATCACATGCAATTATATAGTTGTGACATGATATGGCCAATATCATATAGCTCCATTGATCTTCATCTTCGGGGCTCCATGATCATCTTGTCACCGGCTTGACACCATGATCTCCATCATCATGATCTCCATCATCGTGTCTTCATGAAGTTGTCACGCCAACGACTACTTCTACTTCTATGACTAACGTTTAGCAATAAAGTAAAGTAGTTTACATGACGTTATTCAATGACACGCAGGTCATACAAAAAAATAATGACAACTCCTATGGCTCCTGCCGGTTGTCATACTCATCGACATGCAAGTCGTGAATCCTATTACAAAGAACATGATCTCATACATCACAATTCATCATTCATCACAACTTCTGGCCATATCACATCACATGATCAATCGCTGCAAAAACAAGTTAGACGTCCTCTAATTGTTGTTGCATCTTTTACGTGGCTGCAATTGGGTTCTAGCAAGAACGTTTTCTTACCTACGAATCACCACAATGTGATTTTGTCAACTTCTATTTACCCTTCATAAGGGCCCTGTTCATCGATTCCGCTCCAACTAAGGTGGGAGAGACAGACACCCGCCAGCCACCTTATGCAACTTGTGCATGTCAGTCGGTGGAACCGGTCTCACGTAAGCGTACGTGTAAGGTTGGTCCGGGCCGCTTCATCCCACAATACCGTTGAGCAAGAAAAGACTAGTAGAGGCAAGTAAGATGACAAAATCCACGCCCACAACAAAGTTGTGTTCTACTCGTGCAAAGAGAACTACGCATAGACCTAGCTCATGATGCCACTGTTGGGTAACGTTGCAGAAAATTAAAATTTTTCCTACGGTTTCACCAAGATCCATCTATGAGTTCATCTAAGCAACGAGTCTAGGGAGAGAGTTTGCATCTACATACCACTTGTAGATCGCGTGCGGAAGCTTGCAAGGTGATGACGTAGTCGTACTCGACGTGATCCAAATCACCGATGACCTGCGCCGAACGGACGGCACCTCCGCGTTCAACACACGTACGGTACAGCCACGTCTCCTCCTTCTTGATCCAGCAAGGAAGGGAGGAGAGGTTGAGGGAGATGGCACCAGCAGCAGCACGACGGCGTGGTGTTGGTGGAGCTGCAGTACTCCGGCAGAGCTTCGCTAAGCACTATGGAGGTTGAGGAGGTGTTGGGGAGGGAGAAGGAGGCAACCAAAGGCCGAGACGTTCAGGTGTAAAGTCCCTCCTCTCCCCCACTATATATAGGGGTGCCAAGGGGGGTGGCCGGCCCTAGGAGATCAAATCTCCTAGGGGGTGCGGCGGCCAAGGGGGGTTTTCCCTCCCCCCAAGGCACCTAGGAGGTGCCTTACCCTCCTAGGACTCTTGCCCCCCCCTTTAAACCTAGGCGCATGGGCCTATGTGGGGCTGGTGCCCTTGGCCCATTAGGCCAAGGCGCACCCCCGACAGCCCATGTGGCCCCCCGGGACAGGTGGACCCACCCGGTGGACCCCCGGGACCCTTCCGGTGGTCCCGGTACAATACCGATAACCCCGAAACTTGTCCCGATGCCCGAAACAGGACTTTCCATATATAAATATTTACCTCCGGACCATTCCGGAGCTCCTCGTGACGTCCGGGATCTCATCCGGGACTCCGAACAACATTCGGGTTACTGCATATACATATCCCTATAACCCTAGCGTAACTGAACCTTAAGTGTGTAGACCCTACGGGTTCGGGAGACATGCAGACATGACCGAGACGCTCTCAGTCAATAACCATCAGCGGGATCTGGATACCCATGATGGCTCCCACATGCTCCTCGATGTTGTCATCGGATGAACCACTATGTCGAGGATTCGATCAAACCCTGTATGCAATTCCCTTTGTCAATCGGTACGTTACTTGCCCGAGACTCGATCGTCGGTATCCCAATACCTTGTTCAGTCTCGTTACCGGCAAGTCACTTTACTCGTACCGTAATGCATGATCCCGTGTCCAACACCTTGGTCACATTGAGCTCAATATGATGATGCATTACCGAGTGGGCCCAGAGATACCTCTCCGTCATACGGAGTGACAAATTCCAGTCTCGATCCGTGTCAACCCAACAGCTACTTTCGGAGATACCTGTAATGCACCTTTATAGTCACCCAGTTACGTTGTGACGTTTGGTATACCCAAGGCACTCTTACGGTATCCGGGAGTTACACAATCTCATGGTCGAAGGAAGAGATACTTGACACTTGCAAAGCTCTAGCAAAACGAACTACACGATCTTTTATGCTATGCTTATGATTGGGTCTTGTCCATCACATCATTCTCCTAATGATGTGATCCCGTTATCAATGACATCCAATGTCCATAGTCAGGAAACCATCACTATCTGTTGATCACAACGAGCTGGTCAACTAGAGGCTTACCAGGGACATAGTGTGGTCTAAGTATTCACACGTGTATTATGATTTCCGGATAATACAGTTATAGCATGAATACAAGACAATTATCATGAACAATGAAATATAATAATACTTTTATTATTGCCTCTAGGGCATATTTCCAACAGGTATTACATTGCATATTTTTAACTTCTAACCTCAAAGCCTGATAGAAGGCTACTGCAGGCTTCGGTCAGCCCGCTCTTGGCGAGCTGCACCTTCTGAATCACCGCACTCATAATAGTGCGGTGTCCTTCCTCGATGGAAGCGCCTTTGAGCGCCTCCAACAAGTTGTCCGGCGCCTCCGGTTGGACGGAGGTCGCCGGCGTCACAGTCTTGCCCTTCTCGCAAAGGGGCCGTCGGCCGGACTCCGGAAACACTACGGGTTCAGACGTGGAGTCTGGCGCAAAGTCCGGGAGGCTGCCTTGTGGCGCCTCCGGAGCCTCCTCCTGATGGGTCCCTTCTTGGGATCCCATCTCAGCGTCCTCAGGGTCGCGAGGGGTGGAGGCGGTCGGGATGGAGTGTACATCCGACGAAGCCAACGACCCGCTCGATGAAGCGGGGAGATCATCATCGGCCGGACTATAGGCAGCGTGAGGCATTAGAATGACACTATGTGACACAAAAGAGAAATTATAAATCATTCAGGAAGCCGTATACTTACGATCTCGTCGGAGGCCTGGCCCTTGAGGGCCATTCTTCGTCGCCAACGTTGACGTTGGCGGAGCTGTTCGGGGGAATAATCCTTCCCCTCTTGGACCCTTCGGCCTCCCCTGTTGGGGAAGCCTTCCTCTTCCTCTCTCCCTCCTCTGGGAGAGAGTCCTCTTTCTCCTCCTCTTTTTCAGGGGAGGAGTCCGCCTCAGAGTCATCGGACAACTGAAAACGGGAACTCTTTCGAGTACCCGTGGCCTCCTTCTTGGCCTTCTCCTCCGGCACCACATGCGGTGCCGGAACCAACAGCCCCGCTAGACGGGCGTCTACTGGGTTTTCTGGCATAGGAGCCGGACAGATGATCTGCACCACCTTCCTCATCCAGTCTTGTCAAAGGAAAAGGGAAATTGAAACCCGCATAGAGTCAAACTATGAATAGCAAGTGTCCCGTAAAGGGGTAGAATCACTTACCTCGTCAGCTTGACGCTACGAGCGAAATCCGCGATCTTCAGCGGCGGATGCGGGGGCTTCGGCGCCCTTGAAGAGCACTTTCCAGGCTTCTTCGTACCTAGTGTCGAAGAGCCTGCTCAAGGTCTGGTGCTGCGCCGGATTGAACTCCCACAATTTGAATGCCCGTTCTTGGCACAGGAGAATCCGGCGGATGAGCATGACCTGGACCACGTTGACAAGCTTGAGCTTCTTGTTCACCAGCCTCTGGATACAGGCTTGGAGTCCGGTCAGCTCCTCCGAATCACCCCAGGTCAGGCCGCTCTCCTTCCAAGAGGAGAGCCGCATGGGGATCCCAGATCTAAATTCGGGGGCCGCTACCCATCTAGGGTCGCGCGGCTCGGTGATGTAAAACCACCCCGATTGCCATCCCATGATGGTTTCCACGAAGGCACCCTCGAGCCAGACGACGTTGGGTATCTTACCCAACATGGCGCCTCCGCACTCCGCTTGAGTGCCCTTCACCGCCTTCGGCTTGACATTGAAGGTCTTGAGCCACAAGCTGAAGTGAGGCTGGATGCAGAGGAAGGCCTCACACACGACGATAAATGCCGAGATGTTGAGGATGAAGTTTGGCGCCTGATCATGGAAATCCAGGCCATAATAGTACATGAGCCCCCGGACAAAGGGAGGCAATGGGAAGCCCAGTCCACGGAGGAAGTGGGGAAGGAATACGACCCTCTCATGGGGCCTGGGGGTGGGGATGAGCTGCCCCTCGTCGGGCAGCCGGTGCGCGATGTCGCCGGATAGATATCCGGCGCTGCGCAGTCTTTCGATGTGCCCCTCCATAACGGAGGAGGTCATCCACTTGCCTCCCGCTCCAGACATGACTAGAGAAGGTTGAGACGAGATGTGCGGGCTTGGGCGCTGGAGCTCGAGTGCACGGAGATGGATAAGCAAAGGAGGAAGAAGGCGTAGGTGAAAGGGTGGATCCTAATCCCCTTATATGGGCGGACGAAAACTATGCGTCCCCATCGGCCTGGTAAAACTTGCTTATCTCCCACGTCCGTATTGATGAGAATCCCGGAATAATGGGGAACACGATCTCTGCTTCGACAAGACGTGCCAAGGAAACCGCTTCGCTAAACGCGGTGAGGTGGTAAAGTAAAAAACGATTCAAGTAAAGGCTTGGTAGTGGTGTGACGTCATGCCGCAAAAAACGTCAGCAGATTGAACTTGGTGTATATATTATTCTCTCTACGGTGGAATGTGGAATTTATTTTGCAGAGCCGGACACTATCCTGGTGTTCGCAGTCTTCTATGAATTATTCGGAGGAGGAACCCGCCTTGCAATGCCGAACAATGTGTGCGCTGGACTCATCGTCATTGAAGCCTGGTTCAGGGGCTACTGAGGGAGTCCTGGACTAGGGGGTGTCCGGATAGCCGGACTATCATCATCAGCCGGACTCCAAGACTATGAAGATACAAGATTGAAGACTTCGTCCCGTGTCCGGATGGGACTTTCCTTGGCGTGGAAGGCAAGCTTGGCGATACGGATATGTAGATCTCCTACCATTGTAACCGACTCTATGTAACCCTAGCCCTCTCCGGTGTCTATATAAACCGGATGGCTTTAGTCCGTAGGACATAACAACAACCATTACAACAATCATACCATAGGCTAGCCTCTAGGGTTTAGCCTCCTTGATCTCGTGGTAGATCTACTCTTGTAATACCCACATTATCAATATCAATCGAGCGGGACGTAGGGTTTTACCTCCATCGAGAGGGCCCGAACCTGGGTAAAACATCGTGTCCCTTGTCTCCTGTTACCATCCGCCTAGACGCAGAGTTCGGGACCCCCTACCCAAGATCCGCCGGTTTTGACACCGACAGCTGCCTTTTCCGCCTCTGTTTGTCTGTCTTAGTAATCTTTTGAAAACTTTGTTCGATTTGAACAGTTCCACCCGCGGGGTGTATCTTGAACTTCTTATGCGAAGATTCGGCCAAGGGCCTATGTAAATATTTATCCGATTTCCATCTTTCCTTGCTTACTGCTCTTTAGGCTTTTCCCTTTGCCGCCTTCCTTTAGTCGCTGCCTTGCCAGTCGGACAGCCGCTCTTTGGACTGTCGCTGAGTCAAGTGCTTGGCTACTTCGGGAAGGCACGTACTTGGCCGTTTAGAGTTTCTTTTAGCAAGTCGGATAGAAAGCGACAGGCCGACTACCCAAGAGTCGGCCGTCTTTGATAAAGGCTAAGACGGCGAGCCGACTACTCATGAGTCAGCTTTCTGTTTCAGAAATGCTGGAGGCCGTCTTATGCTATGTTCATGCTTTAGGTCCTTAGCCATTTTTCATGTGGGTGCCCGCTCTTTCTCACTCCTGCCCGCCTCACAGTCGCTCTGTGAGCTGCGGCTTTGGCAGGAAACGGATTGGGCACCGCGCACTACTTGTCTGACTGCAGGAGCTCCTCATAGCGCAAGGCAGCGAGTCCCCGGGCCGACTAGTCTGGCCCGGTGCCAAGCGGCTTGTGATGAAAGTAATGTACTCGAGGGCATAATTCTTATCATACAGATAACAAAAAAGGGCAGTCCCCGAGCTTGTCTCGGGGGGCCCAAGGTCTTAGTACTTTAATACAAAGGGGTAGTGCGATACATACTGCATCAACTGTAAAATCTTCGAAGAAGATTTGCATTCCACGGGCGCTCTGTCTCTTTGCCGGAGTCGTCCCTCTTGCGCGCTCGGGGCTTCTGAGCGTCGATCAGATAGTAGGCATCATTCCCTAGCACATTGCTGATGATGAAGGGGCCTTCCCAAGGTGCCGAAAGCTTGTGCTGGCCGGCTGTTCGCTGGATCAGCCGGAGCACAAGGTCGCCTTCTTGGAAAGATCTTGGCCTGACCTTCCTGTTGTAGTATCGACGCAGACTCTGCTGGTAGATGCTGGACTGGCTGAGTGCCAACAGCCGGCCCTCTTCCAGCAGATCGACACCGTCTTGACGTGCTTCTTCTGCTTCTTCCTCGGTGTACATGGTGACTCGCGGGGAGTCGGACTCTATGTCCGGTGGGATGACGGCTTCGGCACCATAGACGAGGAAGAAGGGTGTGAAGCCGGTTGACTTGTTTGGAGTCGTGCGCAGACTCCAGAGGACGGCTGGCAGCTCCTCGAGCCAACAGCCGGAGATCGCTCCAGCGGTACGACGAGTCGAGGCTTGATGCCGGATAAGATGAGGCCGTTGACTCGCTCCACCTGGCAGTTTGACTGCGGATGGGCAACGGACGCTAAGTCCAGTCGGATGCCCTGCATCGCGCAGAAACGGGCCAGGGCGCCTTTGGCAAAATTCATGCCATTGTCGGTGATGATGCTGTGTTGGACGCCGTACCGAGTTGTGATGTCAGCGATGAAGGTCACTGCAGTCGGACCATTCAACTTCTTGATGTGTTTCACCTCCACCCACTTGGTGAACTTGTCCAGTGCGACAAGTAGGTGAGTCAAGCCACCTCGTGCCGTCTTGAATGGTCCCACCATGTCCAGGCCCCAGACTGCAAAGGGCCAGGCGATGGGGATAGTCTTGAGTGCGGAAGCTGGCTGAAGTGGCTTAGAACGGAAAATCTGGCACCCCTTGCACTTTTGGACTAACTCTTTGGCCTCTTCCAGGGCGGTTGGCCAGAAAAAACCGTGCTGGAAGGCTTTGGCGACGAGTGCCCTGGAGGCCGCGTGGTGACCGCACTCGCCTTCATCGATGTCTCTGAGGATTGCTTGGCCCTGTTCTGCCTCGAAGCAGCATTGGAAGACGCCGGTAACGCTGCGCCTGACCAGCTCTCTGTTGACTATGGTGTAGGCTGCTGCTCGGCGTTGCACTTGCCGAGCCAAGATTTCATCAGTTGGCAGCTCTCTATTTACTAAGAACCTAAGGATGGGCTGGGCCCATGAAGGTGCTGCTATTTCTTCAACTGGCACTAGTGCGACTTGGACAAGGGCGGCCGGGCTAGGAGGCGGCGGGTTGGAGTCCGCAGCCGCTTGCTGATTTGACAAAGTCCTAGGGCCGACTGGGGCAGTCCCCGGGCCGAGCTCTGGGGTCCTTGATCCTGCCACTGCGGTCTTCGGGCCGGGCTCTGAAGTCCCCGGGCCGGCATCGACTGTGTGTTTCTTGGAGTCTGATCCGTCTTCCTCAGGCGGAGCCGGCACAAAGACTGAATCTGATTCTGGTGACGGCTTGATAGAAGGCTTGAGGAGGCGCCGAAGGGCGACACCAGATGGTATTGCCTCGCGGGTGGAGCCGATTCGTGCCAAGGCGTCTGCTTGGTCGTTGTCATTCCTTGGCACGTGGAGGAACTCGCACCCCTCGAAGTATCCGCTGAGTTGCTGGACGAGGAAATGGTAGCTCGCCATATTTGCGTCCTTGGCGTCCCAATCGCCGGATGATTGCTGGACCACCAAGTCAGAGTCGCCATAACAGAGGATCCGGCGAATGCCGAGTTCTTTGGCAAGCCGGAGCCCGTGGATGAGCGCCTCGTACTCGGCCACGTTGTTGGAGGCGGCGAAGTGGATCTGCAGCGCATATCTGAGCTTGTCGCCCTTGGGGGAAGTGAGGACGACGCCGGCTCCCAAGCCGGTGCGCATCTTGGAGCCGTCGAAATGCATCCGCCAATGGGTGGAGTCAGGTGCTGGCGGCAGATACTGGGTCTCGGCCCAGTCGACGACGAAGTCGGCCAGTGCTTGCGACTTGATGGCAGTGCGGGGCTCGTAGTAGATGGTGTAGGGAGCCAGATCTATGGCCCACTTGGCCACTCGGCCTGAAGCGTCGGGCGACCGATGATCTTGGCTAGTGGAGCGGTGCAAACCACAGTGATTGGATGCTCTTGAAAGTAAGGCTTCAGCTTCTTGGCGGCAAAATGCATGCCATAGCACATCTTCTGGTAATGGGGGTAGTTCTGCTTGGAGGCCGACAGTACCTCGCTCAAGTAATATACCGGTCTCTGGACAGGTAGCGCCTTGCCTTCCTCCTTGCGCTCGACTACAATGACTGTGCTGGCTACTCGGCTGGTGGCGGCAATGTATAGGAGCATGGGCTCTTTGGGAGTTGGAGCCGCCAGCACCGGAGGAGTAGTCAACATTTTCTTTAATTGGAGAAAAGCCTCGTCCGCCTTAGGAGTCCACTCAAAGAAGGTCGTCTTCTTCATGAGCTGATACAAGGGGAGAGCCTTCTCGCCCAGCCGACTGATGAATCGGCTAATGGAAGCCAAACAGCCGGTGAACTTCTGCACATCTAACAGTAGTTTGGGTGCTTCCATCCTCTCGATGGCCTTGATCTTCACAGGATTGCACTCTATGCCACGTTCGGAGACCAGGAAACCGAGGAGCTGGCCGGCTGGTACTCAAAAAATGCACCTCTCTGGGCTGAGCTTGATCTAGAATCGGCGCAGATTCTCAAAGGTTTCCTTGAGGTCCTCCAGCAGGGTTCCGCGCTTCTCCGTCTTCACCAGTACATCATCCACATAGACGTGGGCATTTCTGCCGAGTTTCTTTAGGAGGCACTTCTGCATGCAACACTGAAAGGTGGCGCCGGCGTTTCTCAAGCCGAACGTCATGGTCAGGTAGCAGAAGGCTCCGAATGGCATGATGAAGGCGGTCTTCAGACTATCAGCCGGGTTCAGCTTGATCTGGTGATATCCTGAATATGCATCTAGGAAACTCAACAGCTCGCATTCGGCTGTGGAGTCTATCACCTGATCGATTCTTGGCAGAGCAAATTGGTCTTTGGGGCAAGCTTTGTTGAGGCTCGTGTAGTCGATACAGATCCGCCATTGCTTGTTTTTCTTCAATACCAGTACTGGGTTTGCCAGCCACTCTGGAAAAAATACTTCCATGATGAAGCCGGCTGCCAGGAGCCGGGCTATTTCTTCTCCAACAACTCTTCTTTTCTCTTCTGACAGGCGGCGCAAGGGCTGCCTGACGGGCTTCCTATCAGATCGGACGTGTAATTTGTGCTCGGCGAATTCCGTTGGGACACCAGGCATGTCCTTGGGGGACCATGCAAAGATGTCGCGATTCTCATGGAGGAAATCGACGAGCTCGCCTTCCTATTTGCTGTCAAGGCCTGTGCCCATGACAGCGTACCTCTCCGGGTGCTCCGGGTCCAATGGTGTCTTCTTTGTTTCTTTGGCTGGCTTGAATGATCCGTCTGCTTCCGACTCCTTGGGGTCGGGTGATAACTCGGGCTGCTTGCCGGCCATCGCCACAACCCGATCAAGGAGCCGCCTCTCACCTGCGATCACCAGAGACTCGGCCAGGTGACTACTTTCGGCCGCACAAGCGGACGACTTCCTGTAGTCGCCGGACACGGTTATGATTCCCTTGGAACTCAGCATCTTCATCTTGAGGTAGGCGTAGTGGGGGACCGCCATGAACTTGTCCAAGGCGGGTCGGCCAAGCAATGCATGATATGGGCTTTCAAGGTTCACCACCTCAAACCAAATTGGCTCTCAGCGGAAATGATCCTTGTCTCCGAAGAGGACATCTATCAGGATCTTGCCGATTGGTGAGCAGGAAAGACCAGGGACGATTCTGTGGAACATAGTCCGGCTGCTCTGAAGCTGTCTTCGCTTGATTCCTAACTTCTCCATTGTATCCTTGTACAGGATGTTGATACTGCTGCCTCCGTCTATCAGTACTCGCGTGAAGCAAGCGGCCCGCCTATCTGTGGCGAGCGTGGCGCCTAAGACCAAGGCGTAGGAGCCTGGACTCAGCATCACCTCTGGTTGATCAGCTCTGCTCCAACTGATAGGCCTTTCGGACCAATGCATGAACTCCGGAGTACTTGACGCGACTGCATTTACTTCTTGCTGCTGTTGGCGCCTGCTGCACCAGTCATCTGCTACACTGGTCAGCACCACATAGGCTCCGTGCTCATCCAGGAACTCGTCTTGTACAGCACCGACTGGCTTGGCCGCCGGCTGCTGAGGCGGCGGAGGAGGCGGCAGCCCAGCAGGCGAAGGAGGGAGGAGACTGTCTCCCTTGGCGATTCTGGTGAGGCAGTGGCACTTCCGAGTGGTGTGGTTGGACGGCTTCGCGCCACTGTGGAACTTGCAGGGGCCATCGAGAGACTGCTCATAAGAAAAGGCTGGCAACCAGTTGGACTTGCCGCCTTTCTGCCGCTTGGGCCTTGCACGCACAAGGAGAGCTGGCGCGGCTTGGGGGTTGCTTGTACGTGCTGGTGAAGTTGCGGACGAAAGCCTCGGAGAAGTCGACCCCACTGTTGATGCTGCGAGGCTTCAAACTGTTCAACCATGTCCGGGTCGTGCCCTGGAGCATGAGCGGAACGTACTTTACGGCGACTCGCTTGTTCCTATTTGCCTCATGGAGCCGGTGTACTTGGGTGTGTCTCGAGGGAGCGTAAACCCTTTGGGGAAAGGCTCGTCTCGGATGCGGGGCCCAAAACAAGGAGGGCCCAGCTCATCTTCTTCTTCTAGCGCCAGGGATCAGTGGAGTCGGTCGATCCGGTGGCGGGCGTCATTCTCTCCGACTCCCTCTCGGCAGCCAAGGCGGTCACCGACAGTCGGATGCTGAACGGGCGGCAGGGAGACTCGCCTTTCCCTGCGAGGAGGGGGAGGCAGGTAGTCGTCCCGCCGTTCCACCGCTTTGGGGCGGCCGTCTTGGTCGCGCTCGATGGTGATGTGAATCCGACTGTGACTGACAGCCGGCTCTTTGTCTTTTCTTCCGTGGACCCTGCCAGTCGGCGTCCTTGACGTCGCGCCTTGATCTCGGCGGGGAGGAGGGTCGTCGTAGGGTTGCTGCGGCGCATTGGTGCGGCCGCCGGCCACGTTCTGCGTAGCAGCCGCGTCGAGGAGTTGCTGGACTCGCTCCGTCATCATGCGACTCTCTTCGCCTTCGAAGTTGTCGAGCTCGCCTCCCGCCACCTGGGCGGCATGGATATTCTCTGCGGGCGTGGCATATACAGGGCGATCAGCCACGAGGAGGTTGGCGATTGCCGCGCCGCGCTGTCGGACCGCGCCAAGGCGGCTAGGCCCGGTTGGAGCCGGCGAGCCACCTACGGCGCGATCCATCTCGCGCTGGTAGGCTTCTAACAAGTGCCTCATGCTTGCCAGCTTCTTCGCGCCCTCGACAAGCTAAAGGCGGAGTGCCTCCAGCGTCTCGGCGTCGGCGTCTTCCGGAATCGGCGCTGCAAGGTCTCGCAGGGCCGCGTCAAGTGGGTCATGCGTTCCTTCGCCGGAGCGCTCGCCGCGCTCGAGGACGAGGACCTCAGTGACGGTGCTTCCGCCGCTCCCCTTGCAAAGGAGCAGCTCGTCGTAGATCACCACGTTGGAGGGGAACGTGTCAGGTGACACGCTGTCGGAGTCGACCAGCATCGGGTCGGTGGAGCCTACGGACTCCAAGTCCACGGCAGGCTCGCCGGTGACGTGGAGATGGTCGAGGAGGCCCGTGAGGAGGCTTTCGGGGCCGCCTGTGCCCACATCGGATGCGGGCTCATCGGAGATGCTAACCTCGCCAAGAAGGTCAGCGAGGCAGCTCGCCGCGCAGACGATCTTAGCGCCGTGCAGCACGTCAGCACAGACACCATCCGGCGTGCCGGGCAGGCTGTGCTCGCCCGGGAGGAACAGGGTTCCCGTCCAGAGCAGATCTCCGGACGACGGTGCACCCCGCCCCACGGTGGGCGCCAAATGTCGGGGGTTGGGTGCGACATATGCCAAAGGATGGCTTATCATGGTGGGAGCGAGTAGAACGTCGCCGGTGCCTGGAAGCGGGATGAGGCGAAGACATGCACGCCGGCGGAACTTACCCAGCTTCAGGGCTCTCCTAGGAGATAACACCCCTACTGCTGCTCTGCGGGGTCTCCGCATGATCACTAAGGCAAAGTGACTACAATGGTGCTCCTGGAGCTGTATCGGGAGGCAGGAGAGGGCAAGGCTAGCTCTCTCCTTCCTATGCTATCTGGTCTATCTCTCTCAAGGTCCGAATCCTTTGCATGGGTGCCCCGGGGGGTTTATATAGGCCTACCCCCCGGGGGTACAATAGTAATCCGGCTGGGCGCGGGTCCCAGCCGTCTGTCTCTCAGGCCACCGTCCTCCCTGCCGGCTTCTGGGGCCCGCCGTCTGGCGAGCCCCGCGGACAGGCTTGATACTTTAGCGGCACTCCTGATGACGCAGGCTTGGTCATCAGGGCGTGGCAACAGTGCCGCCGTCCATCGGGCGATCACTGTCGCCATTCCCCATCCTATCTGGTTAATGGCTCGTGGGGCCCTGGGGAGGAGCCGGCCGACTCCAGGGAGGCCGACTCCCACAGGGCCGTCTTCGGGGTGCTCAGGCCGCCTTTGGCCCACCCGCTGACAGGCGGCCCCGCCGCCTTCGGCCGTACAGGCCGGTGTTGTGGGCACAGTGCGTTGCGCACTGTGGCTGAGGTCAGGGCAGGCATGGTAATAGTGTCGCGCCTCGCCGGAGATCTTCCAGCGATACGGCTCACTGTAGCCATGCCGGCCCTTCGTAAGCAGGGGGGAGGGAACGGCCATGTCGTGACCGAACCCCACACCGTACTTCGAGATGAGGGAGGAGTCATGGGCCGACTCTCCATAGTCGTCCTCTCTCTGGAAGTCGCCTGCTCGGAGTCGGCTTATCTTGGAGTCACCGTCTGGGACTCGGCTTATCTTGGAGTCGCCGTCTGGGACTCGGCTTATCTTGGAGTCGCCGTCTGGGACTCGGCTTGAGGGGCGCGGCCTGCCCCGATGTCTTGAAAGGTCCTGGGACTCGGGTTAGCCTACCCGTGGCCCATTACTCCGACAGATGGCACGACATGGTGGAGTGATTGTTGATATATGACAATGTGTCCGTTTAGTCCATACTTTCTATATGACAAAACTTTGAGTTATGCACGGTGAAACTTTATTTGTGATGTAATTAAACCGTCCTCCTCCTCGACTAGTGAAAATCACTCTAGTTTGGGCATTTTGGGTACGATGAAATTTGTTATTTATGCTTATGATATGTTGTTTCTATTTTTGCCAAGTCTGTCTCTTTCTGTTTCTCAACTATATATGTTGCATATCATCGACTCGTGTGACGATGCAGGTGCATAGATCATAGATGGCGAAGAAGTGCTATGCCAGGAGTATATATACGACAAGTGGCCAGAGTGTCAGGCCCAGGTGTACCGGTTTCCGGTTTCCGAGCGACAGGCAGTAGTTAGTTTAGGTTCACGCTAATGCGAGAGAGGGATACGAACTCATGTACTCAAAGTGATAGCTCTTCTCGCGTATATCATTGTTTAGATGGATGACAATGTATTTGCAAGTAATCAAGACTTGTATCGCTATTTTCGAGATGATGGCGAGAGACCACTTTATGTTGGATGATGATTATGATGATGACATTTGATGAGACTAATTGTATGTATATGCTATGATTACATTTGTATGTGTATGATATGCTAAAGATTATTGTATAAAGCCTATTCAAATACAAAACAAATACAAAACAAATATGCAGAGAAAAAAACTAATAAAACTAGTAGTAGCGAGGGGGGGCAATTTAGCAGTAGCGCCGCCTTACCAGTAGCGCTTCCCTGTAAACAGCGCTGCAGATAATATCAGCAGCGCCCTTTTCTAAAGAGCGCTACAGCTATTCATGTATAGCAGTAGCATGGGACAACAGGCACTACTGCTATATGTTAGCTGTAGCGCCGGTCCCCGCGCTACTGAGAGGCCCACAACCCGCGCTGCTGCTAGGCTTTTCCCTAGTAGTGCTATTGCAAGCATCCGCAACTACAAAAGAACTATTAAGGTAAACCTAACCACAGCATTAGACATATGGATCCAAATCAGCCCATTACGAAGCAACGCATAAACTAGGGTTTAAGCTTCTGTCACTCTAGCAACCCATCATCTACTTATTACTTCCCAATGCCTTCCTCTAGGCCCAAATAATGGTGAAGTGTCATTTAGTCGACGTTCACATAGCACCACTAGAGGAAAGACAACCTGCATCTCATCAAAATATCGAACGAATGCCAAATTCACATGACTACTAATAGCAAGACTTCACCCATGTCCTCAGGAACAAACGTAACTACTCACAAAGCATATTCATGTTCATAATCAGAGGAGTAACAATATGCATTAAGGATCTGAACATATGATCTTCCACCAAGTAAACCAATTAGCATCGACTACAAGGAGTAATCAACACTACTAGTGTAGGACCCTGAAGTATGATTAGACTACTTGACCAATAAAAAACTTAGCCTTTTCCCAATTTTAGAGTTTGGCAGATTTTAGCTATCTTAGGACAAGTCAAGCAATCATCACACAATTGAAGCAAGCATGCAAAGAGTATATGAGCAGCGGAAATTAAAGGATGCAACTTGCAAGAAAGTAAAGGGAATGGTTTGGAGGATTCAAACGCAATTGGAGACACGGATGTTTTTGGCGTGGTTCTGATAGGTGGTGCTATCGTACATCCACGTTGATGGAGACTTCAACCCACAAAGGGTAACGGTTGCGCCAGTCCACGGAGGGCTCAACCCACGAAGGGTCCACAAAGAAGCAACCTTGTCTATCCCACCATGGTCGTCGCCACGAAGTTCTTGCCTCACTAGCAGTAGATCTTCACGAAGTAGGCGATCTCCTTGCCCTTACAAACTCCTTGGTTCAACTCCACAATCTTGTCGGAGGCTCCCAAGTGACACCTAGCCAACCTAGGAGACACCACTCTCCAAGAAGTAACAAATGGTGCATTGATTATGAACTCCTTGCTCTTGTGCTTCAATTGATAGTCTCCCCAACACTCAACTCTCTCTCATAGGTTTTGGATCTGGTGGAAAGAAGATTTGAGTGGAAAGCAACTTGGGGAAGGCTAGAGATCAAGATTCATATGGTAGGAATGGAATATCTTGGCCTCAACACATGAGTAGGTAGTTCTCTATCAGAAATGGTAAGTTGGAAGTGTAGGTTTGTTCTGATGGCTCTCTCCACGAATGAAGAGGAGGTGGAGGGGTATATATAGCCTCCACACAAAATCTAACCGTTACACACAATTTACCAAACTCGGTGGGACCGATTCAACAGACTCGGTCGGACCGATTTAGTAAACCTAGTGACCGTTAGGATTTTCGGTGGGACCGACATGCAACTCGGTAAGACCGATTTGGTTATGGTTAGGGCATAACGTAATCTCGGTAAGACCGATCAGACAAACTCGGTGAGACTGATTTTGGTAATAAGCTTTCCAGAGAATTGGTCAGGTAAACTCGGTGGGACCGATTTGCTCTTTCCGGTGAGACCGAAATGTTACAAAAGGGGAATAGAGAGTTTACATTGCAATCTCGGTGCGCCGATCGCTCACTTCGGTTAGACCGAAACGTTACAAAGGGAAACAGAGAGATTACAATCCCATCTCGGTGAGACCGAGATCCCTATCGGTAGGACCGATTTGCCTAGGGTTTGTGGCAGTGGTATGACATTATAACTCGGTGGCGCCGGATATAAAGAATCGGTGTGACCAATTTTGGCTTTAGGTTTAGGTCATTTGTGGATGTGAGAAAGTAGTTGAGGGTTTTTGGAGCATATCACCAAGCACATGAAGCAAGAGGCTCATTAAGCAACACCTTATCCCTCCTTGATAGTATTGGCTTTTCCTATAGACTCAATGTGATCTTGGATCACTAAAATGTAAAATGAAGAGTCTTGAGCTTTTGAGCTTGAGCCAATCCTTTGTCATTTGTATTTTGAGGGATCCACTTTCATCATCCATGCCATGCCATTCACTAAGCTTTCCTGAAATAATAGTCTTGGAATAGCATTAGCTCAATGAGCTATATGTTGTTATGAATTACCAAAACCACCTAGGCATAGTTGCACTTTCAATCTCCCCCTTTTTGGTAATTGATGACAACATATAGATCAAAGCTTCGACAAATGCCAATAAGATTGAAAAGCATCGTCGCTTTGAGAAGTAGGTGATAAGTAAGAGCTCCCCCTAAATTTGTGCATAGTTTAGGATTTGCTTTGGACTTCAAATGCACAAGGAATTAGGCTCATGGGTTACTCTTCCATGTAACATACATCTTGGTGGAGCGCTCAAAATGATAAAGATTGAGTACATGCACTCATCACCAAGCAAAGTGAATTATCACATATGGATAGGTAAGATAATATCATCAAACATGCATAAGTGTAGCTTATGATCAAACACATGATCATCAATGTCTCACAAAAAGCAGCATAATAACTCAAGCAATCAAAAGCAAACAAAGTTTAACCACAAAAGCAAGAGAGAACAAAAGCAACACTCTCTCTCTCTCGAAGCCTATGATCTATACATTTTTCTCCCCCTTTGGAAACAAGTTACCAAAAAGTTCATAGAAAATGCATAGTGCTAGATCGACTCTCAGGCTTGATCTTCAGGTGGTGGTGTAGAGATGGCTCCTTGTACGAAGGCTTCAATTGAAGTGGATGGAGCTGGAGGAGTTGGTGCTGGAGCTGGTTGCACTGGAGCTATAGGAGTTATAGCTGGTGTAGATGATGTGGCTCTTGTGTCTGTCATAGGCACTGCAGCTGACCTCTGAGCTCTAGGCACTCTGGCAAATACATTAGTGGTAGTCTTGCCCTTCCTCTCCTGCATGTCATCCTGTAGCTACTCCACAACTGACTGAATCTCAGTTACTTTGACATCTAGATCATAGAATTTTTGTTCCATGATTCTTTCCAAGCTCTCCTGATTTTGAGTGAGGGTGGCGAATCCCTTCTCAATCCTCAGTGTTGATGCTATCAAGTAACCAAGCTGCTCCTACTTGTTCTTCAAAAAGTACTCAGATGCCTCCTCTTGAGTTGGCATCTTGGCAGCCTTCTCTCTCTTAGCCTTCTCCTTCTTCTCTTGAGCTTGCACTAATGATGGTTCATTATCATTCATGACAACCTGATTGTCCTCAAAGTCTGGATAGAGAGCAAAATGTTCCTTATCCAATAGATATTTTCCAGTGCCCATCTTTGAGTTAATCAACTCCTGGATCTGTGGGGCATATCCACAACTTCTCTTTTGGTCTGCTGAAGTCCTCTTAATGGTCTCAACCATAAGGCTCATGACCTTGAACTTTTGTGGCACATCAAACACATGCAACATGTTGATTGCATGCCCTCTAATCATGTTGTGGTCACCAGACTTGGGCAACAGAGTGTGCCTTATGATCCAGTTGATTGTTGGCAGCCCTGACAGAAGAAAGTGGACTGACCCAAACTTATGTGTCTCAATAGCTTTGTCTGGGATCTCCTTGTACATGTGTGCCATGGAATTGTGGTCCATCTTCTTCTTGGCATAGACATCCAAGTCATCTTCACTTTCCTTTGGGGCATTGATCAGTTTTGCCCATTCCTCAACGGTTGATTGGTACCTTGTACCTTCAGACATCCAAACTATCCTCCCATCTGGATAGAAGTGTGCTGTGGAGTAGAATTGCATAATGAGTTCATCATTCCAGTTGGTGAGCTTTTCCCAAAAAAATCTGCAACTCCACAAGCAACAAAACTATCTTGCACTCCAGGATAGTGTTCTTCATTTTCTTTCATGTAGGTCCAGTCGACCCACCTCATATCACACACTATGGGCTTCTTGTCCAACAAGATTGTCTCATAGAAATCCTGTTGTTCCTTTGTGAGGAACCTGTAGTCAACAGCAGTCCTTCTCCTTGTGGCATATGGATCTGTCATCTTCCATAGCCTCAACCCTGAGTCTCTTCTGATATTCATGTCCTCAGCCACAGGATGAGCATCATTGTGGTCTGGTATCTTGGGCTTGAGCTTCCTCAGGACTTGTCCTTTTTCATCTTCCTCATCAGCAACTTTAGGCACTGGGGCCTTGTTCTTTTCAGCAGCTGGAAAACTCCTGGTATTCCTTTTTAGTGCAATCTTGGGCTTGGGGGCAGCTTTGGGTCCTTCCTTGGGCTTTGATGTTGCAGCCCCTGACTTAATAGCATCACCCATAAGCTTTTGTGCCTTCGGTGCTGGTGAAGCAACCTCTTCTTCCTCTTCAGAGTCTCTCCTCAATGAGGGATTTCCAAGAACCTGGGCAGTAGTGGTTCTGGCTCTTTTCTTCTTCTTATCCTGAGCATCAGCTTCATCTTCTGATTCAATGGTAAACATCATAGTTTCTCCAGTGGGAAATTTCTTCGACTTGGAGGTTGTGACTCTCTTTGCAGGTGCCTCTTTGGGTTCAGTCTTTTCACGCACTTGAGAAGATCCTATGACCTTCAGCATAGGTGTCCTCTTAGCAGGAACCTTCCTATTGAGTCCAAGTTTAGTGTTCTTTGCTAAGGCATACTCCTTTTTGACCACTACCTTCTTGGAGGTAGCCTCATCCTCTTCTGCTCTATAATCCTCATCCTCAGAATCTGAGGTTCTCTTCTTCCTTGTCCTGGTGGCAGCTTTAGGCAGATTGCTTGGGGTGCTCCTGCTGCCTTCATCTGAAGTGCTAGAGGGACTAGTGCCCTCACTCATGTGATTGTGCTCTTCTGACCTGTTCTGACTATCACTTTGGTCTAACATGCTGCAAATCACTGACTGCTGACCCTGTGAAGAGTTATAGATGACATAGAGTGGGTGAGCATCAAAAAATGCAGAGATTTTTGCCAAAGAATGATTCAAAATTTCAGTTTGAGTTTTCCATAGAAAGCATTTCGGATCAACCGATTTTCAAACTCGGTGATACCGAAGTAGTTTTGGAACCTAAACTGGTGAACTCGGTTGGACCGAGTCACAGTTCGGTGGCACCGAGACTGCTAGGGTTTCACAAAGTCCTAAAATCGGTCTCACGGTTAGCAATCCTCGGTCAGACCGAGAGTTACTAGTGCAATGGCTTAGCCAAAATCGGTGGGACCGAGTTTTTCAACTCGGTGGGTCCAAGATGGTTTTGGCGGAAACCTAACCCTAAATTTTCGAATCCCATCTAATCTAAGGATTTGCATTGACTGGATAGGAGTGTTACAATCGTGGCAAGAATCATTAAGAACACAATGTGCTAGGAATCGGACGAGGATAGCACTATGATCGAGTCCATACCCTAGCTTGGCGATGAACTCGCTACGGCGGCAACGGCGGGGGTGAATTCCATTGACGGCAGCGGAGACCAGCGACAGGAGGCGGCTGGCGACGAGGAGACGATCCGGAGACCCTGATGGCAGAGCGAGCTATTGCGCGAGCGAAGAGGTTCGGAGAAATTTCCAAATTTTGCCCGTGAGTATATATAGCCCGACCCTGTCGGTGTGACCGAGTGGAACAACTCGGTGGCACCGAGATGCATAACTGTATATAGTTACAACAACTCGGTGTGACCGAAAAGTTCAAATCGGTTGCACCGAAATTGAAAACGTAGATCGACTTAGTGATCTCGGTAGGACCGAAATGGTGGAATCGATCAGACCGAGAATCACAAAGAAGTTTTGGAAGTTTAAGTCTATGACGAATCGGGGACTCCGAGTGCTCCTCACACAGAGTGGTTCGAATCTGACTTGATCAAATTTTCTGATGTAGCATGAATAGAGTTTGAGACAAGAAAAGCATAGATAGCTAGAGAAGGTTCTTAGGCATTCTTGTCCATCCACTTGGCATAAAGAAAAAAGAAGCCAATCACTCAAAACAACAAGTGGATGTCCTTGAATGAGTAAAGTATGCACCAACATGCTCAAACAATAAGATGGCAAATGAAATATGTGGCAAAACATCAACAACCAATTCTAGCATCTATCAAACAATTGGCGATGACTAGGTCATCTATATATGAGTATATTGACTTAGGAGTCAAATGAAAACATTTGATCATAGGTCATACTCATCGTTTAAGCTCAAGTGGGGTTACCACTTTTACATAATGCATTGATGTGTTCACACCATTAGAGTTGCTTTGACTCAATTCTTAGAGTTAAGCTCCCCCTAGATGTGAGATCCCCTTTTAGAGTGATGAACTAACCTTGGGTTTTGTCGATGATGACTTCATGTAGGTGTTGAAGATGTGGATGCTCAATGTTGATGTAGATCATTTGGAGCAATCCTTTGGAGTGAGTTGCACTTTCAACTTACCTACATGGGTTAGTCCCACAAGGAACAAAAAGAATATCCATATACATAGAGTGAAGCATACACAAGATGATGTCCATGAAATCATTAGGTTACCTTGTCCCTTGCCTTACCAACATGAGGGTTTGTGACTCCTTGAACTAGTGCACGATGTGAAAGTTGATTGCACTTGTCGTTGCCAAAAAGATATGAGTGAAGAATGTTGGCGGAGTCACCCTCAAGAACTTTCTAGTTCTTCTTCTTCAGGATCCACATCATCTTGATGGGAATCCTTGGAGTTGTAGTTGTACTTGATGAAGTGGAACTTTATGTAGTCTTGGGAACCCACATGACCGAGGCCTTAGGTGCTTGTTCAAATGCATCATTCTCTTCTTGAAGCTTGTCCTTGCCTTTGTTCTTGTGGTCTTGTGGTGGAAGATCATATTGTGCTTGTGTTCCTTTGAAGGAAGTAGGATCATACTTCTCTTGTTGAGGAACAAACTTCGTCTTGGGGTATTGATCTTCTTCCCACTCAACTCCATTGGCATTGAACTTTCGTTCAAAACCAACACCTTGATTCTTCCGGTGCCTTCATTGCTTGCGTACAATTTCCTCGAATTGCTTACTCCCGGCAAGGCTCTTGTAAACACATTTCTCTATAATTCCCTTCAATAAGCTATTTTCTTGCTCAAGTGTAACTTGACTAAGAGGATCATTAGTGGAATCAGGAGAACTACTAGAAGCAACAATATTGGATTTGACATTATTATTGTTACTACTACAAGAAGGATCTTTCTTGTACTTGTTACTAGACTTGACTTGAGGCATGTAAGTAGATAAGAGTAAACGCTTAGCAATGTAAGAAGAACTTTTCTTACGGAGATCATCATTGATTGCTTTTAAGAACTCATGCTCTTGCTCAAGATTGAGCTTTTCAAAGCGTAACTTCTCATGAGCCCTTAAAAGTTCTCGATGATCTTCGAAGATAGTTTCATGAGCTAACTTAAGAGTGTTTAGTTCTTTAGTTAGAAGCTCAATCTTCTCCTTATCATTGTCATTCGTTTTATCTTGATTAGCATGATTAATTGACGTTTCATCATAGTATTCATCACTAGAGTTGTCAACAAATAAATCATCATCCACAAGTAAGTCATCTTCATCACTATTGAAATCAACATACTCAGGATGTGTTACCTTTGGACCTTTGGCCATGAAGCATCTTCCAATTCCTTCATTTGGTGAATCAAATATGTCGTAGGAGCTGGTTGACACAAGTGCTAGACCGGCAACACCTTCATCTTGAGTATATTCGGAGTCGGAGTGATAGCTTCTCTCGGAGTGATTGTCGGAGTCGGAGCCGGATACCCATTCACCAACATGAGCTTGATGTCTTCGTTTTGTATAGCTCCTTAATGACTTGTCCTTCCTTTCCGAATCCTTGCTTCTCCGTGAGGGTCTTCATTCATAACAATCATCTCTACTCCTCCTCTCTCTCGGTGGTGATTCTTCTCTTTTGCTTATTCTTTTTGGAGAATCTTCTCTTCTTTTGTAGGGTGCCCTACACTCATTGGAATAGTGTCCGGGTCCCCACAATTGTAGCAATTTCGCTCTCGACTAGAAGATCTTCTGTGATTGTAAGACCTTGACTTGGAGCTTCTTTCCTTGCTTCTACTCTTGTAGAATTTGTTGAAGTTCTTCACCATTAAGCTCAATTCTTCATTGAAGTTTTGTTTCTCACTTGATGATGTGGGGGATTCACTTGAGGCTTTGTAAGCACCACTTGACTTGTTGTGAAGTTCCTCCTTATCCTTAAGTGACATCTCATGAGCAATAATTCTTGGGGAAGGCTAGAGATCAAGATTCATATGGTAGGAATGGAATATCTTGGCATCAACACATGAGTAGGTAGTTCTCTCTCAGAAATGGTAAGTTGGAAGTGTAGGTTTGTTCTGATGGCTCCTTCCACGAATGAAGAGGAGGTGGAGGGGTATATATAGCCTCCACACAAAATCTAACCGTTACACAATTTACCAAACTCGGTGAGACCGATTCAACAGACTCGGTCGGACCGATTTAGTAAACCTAGTGACCATTAAGATTTTCGGTGGGACCGACATGCAACTCGGTAAGACCGATTTGGTTAGGGTTAGGGCATAACGTAATCTCAGTAAGACCGATCACACAAACTCGGTGAGACCAATTTTGGTAATAAGCTTTCCAGAGAGTTGGTCAGGTAAACTCGGTGGGACCGATTTGCTCTTTTCGGTGAGACCGAAATGTTACAAAAGGGAAACAGAGAGTTTACATTGCAATCTTGGTGGGACCGATCACTCACTTCGGTTAGACCGAAACATTATGAAGGGAAACAGAGAGATTACAATCCCATCTCGGTGAGACCGAGATCCCTATCGGTAGGACCGATTTGCCTAGGGTTTGTTGCAGTGGCTATGATATTAGAACTCGGTGGTGCCAGATAGAAAGAATCGGTGTGACCGATTTTGGCTTTATGTTTAGGTCATTTGTGGATGTGAGAAAGTAGTTGAGGGTTTTTGGAGCATATCACCAAGCACATGAAGCAAGAGGCTCATTAAGCAACACCTCATCCCTCCTTGATAGTATTGGCTTTTCCTATAGACTCAATGTGATCTTGGATCACTAAAATGTAAAATGAAGAGTCTTGAGCTTTTGAGCTTGAGCCAGTCCTTTGTCATTAGTATTTTGAGGGTTCCACTTTCATCATCCATGCCATGCCATTCATTGGGCTTTCCTGAAATAATAGTCTTGGAATAGCATTAGCTCAATGAGCTATATGTTGTTATGAATTACCAAAACCACCTAGGGATAGTTGCACTTTCAACTAGCAACCCACAAGTACCAATTTGTGGTTTTGATACAAGAATGGATACAAGAGATGAACTAGGGTTTTGAGAGGAGATGGTGTTGGTGAAGATGTTGATGGAGATTGACCCCCTCCCGATGAGAGGATCGTTGGTGATGACGATGGTGATGATTTCCCCCTCCCGGAGGGAAGTTTCCCTGGCAGAATAGCTCCGCCGGAGCCCTAGATTGATTCCGCCAAGGTTCAGCCTCGTGGCGGTGGAGTTTCGTCCCGTAAGCTTGCCTCTGATTTTTTCCAGGGTAAAAGCCTTCATATAGCAGAAGATGGGCACCGGAGGGCCTCCAGGATGCCCAGGAGACAGGGGGCGTGCCCAATAGGGGTGGGTGCGCCCCCACCCTCCTGGCCAGGGTGTGGGCCCCCTCTGGTGTTTTCTTCGCTCAATAATTCTTATTAATTCCAAAAGTGACTTCCGTGGAGTTTCAGGATTTTTGGAGTTGTGCAGAATAGGTTTCCAATATTTGCTCCTTTTCCAGCCAGAATTCCAGCTGCTGGCATTCCCCCTCTTCATGGTAAACCTTGTAAAATAAGAGAGAATAGCCATAAGTATTGAGATATAATGTGTAATAACAGCCCATAATGCAATAAATATCGATATAAAAGCATGATGCAAAATGGATGTATCATGCATCACATGAGAACATGACTGTTTATACAACTTAAACTAAAATCAACATAGAGCAAGAAGTTAGAACATCAATCCAGTTAAAGAAATAGGTTTCAAACATACCTGTTGCGCCATTGGACTTTCAATTGGATCCTTCAAATTCGAAAGTGGTTGATATGAGTAAATACAGTGATGCAACAGCAAAGGAGTATGGACCATAGCTACGAAATCTGACCTGAGAACTATTGCTCTTCTGCTTTAAAGGTGGAGTTTGGGTTAGCTGTGGTGGTCTCCGTGCTTTGTGCACTGCAGTAGCTTTACAAACTGTTCGTGTGGGGGTACTCTGTGGTGGACATGGTGCTTTGTCAACTAGAAGTGGGTTACTATCCGTTGGGGTTGCGGTTAGATGGGTTGCAGCTGGTTCTCTGCCCAACTGTGTAAGTGTGCAATTTGGAAGAGTGTCGATTATGTGTGGTGGGGCTAGTTTGTGGGCCAGTACAACCATGGTTCTATCTGCATCGATGGGTAGCACTGTCTTTTGTGGAGAACAGGTTTTTGCTCCCTTAGATACTACCATCACCCCCTCCAATTCAAATGGCTGATAAATTAGAAAAGAAATTGAACGTACAGACATTGTATGGTAGACAGATGTGGTAATTCACATATATGTTGTCTAACCAAACAGGACAACATGACACAATTTCACATATATGATGCCTAACTAAACAGGATAGCATGACACAGTTTCAGATATATGATGGATAACTTAACATGATATAATGGCATAATTCAACATATGATGAGTACCTAAACAGGATGACATGACAAAACTATATGATGTCTTACTAAAATAGGTTGGGATGAAATAATTCACATACATGTTGTCTAAGTATATAGGATGGCATGATATAATTAACATAATTGATTCATATACTAAGCAGCAGGCACTCGCATGTATGATCTATAAACTAAGCAGATGGAATTCAATATTGTGCATATGATGTCTAAACTAAGCAATGCAAGACACCATATGCATCATATGAGAAATATAAACATTGCAAATTAGAGCATACACCTCAGGTGGGATATAGGACTGGTCATCTGTCTCTGAATCCTCCTCTGAGGAGCTCCCTGTAACCATCGAGATATATGCTTCAACAGGTACCATTGCCTGCTTTGAAGACCTTGTTTTCACTCTAGATTTTTCCATAACCGGCTCAAATGGCTGATACACATGAAGAGTAGTTCAATATACACAGATTGTCGACAAATGGAATATGTAATAAAAAAGATGGCATGAGATAATTCACATATATGATGTGTGGCTCCGTGGCGGTGCATAATTCACATATATGATAACTGGCTGAAAAACATGGCATTGCATAATTCACATATCTGATATAGAAAGCAAATAGGAGACATTAACACAAAGCATGTCTAATCTAAGCAGATGGCATGACAATTCAAGACACCATATGCATGATATGAGCAATATAACCACGCCAAGTTAGAGCATGCACCTAGGGGGGGGGGTACGGCTGGTCATCTGTCTCTGAATCCTCCTCTGAGGAGCTATCTGTAACCAGCAAGAAATCTGCATCGACGGGTAGCACTGACTGCTCAGAAGACCTTGTTTTCACCCCAGATTTTCCCATGACCGACTCAAATGGCTGATGCACAGGAAGAGTAGATGAATGTATAAACATTGTTGACAAATGGAATACATTATGGAGTAAAATATGGCACGATACAATTCACATATTTTATGACTGGCTAAACAGGATGGTATTGCATGACTCACATATATGATGCCTAGCTAAAGAAGATGGCATTGCATAATTCCCATATACTCCCTCCGTTCCTAAATATTTGTCTTTTTAGAGATTTCAAATGGACTACCACATACGGATCTATATAGACATATTTTAGAGTGTAGATTCACTCATTTTGTTCTGTATGTAGTCACTTGTTGAAATCTTTAAAAAGACAAATATTTAGGAATGGTGGGAGTATGATATAGAAACCAAACATGTGGCATTCACACAAAGCAAATCTAAACTAAGCTGATGACAAATAAGATGTATAATGTAAGCAATGCAAGGCCCCATATGCATGATATGACCAACATCAGCATGCCAGGTTAGAGCAAACACCTCAGGTAGTAAACATGTGTGGTCAGCTCCTTCTGAATTCCCATTTGAACATTTATATTCCTCTGGAATACAATCTGGAAATGCAGGAGGGGGGGGGGGCACTTCGCCCACCATGGAGCGGCGTTTGCATGACATTATATTCCCATGCAACGGTCTTCTCTTTTTCTCTACATGTTCAGTATGATTGTGTACAATATCTGACATGCATAATAAAAAAATAGTTAGATTTTGTAAGGCCTAAGGGGTGCATGCAAAAATCAAGACTGATGGTAGCAAACGAGTGGATGGATCCAAAACTAATGGTAGCAGGTAGATTATAGCTTCAGTTTAAAAAGATAGACAATGGATCATCTATTGTTTGTTGCCCACCCAACATGAACCACATAGAAGACCCAGATGAACCAGATAGTAGACAGATACTATTCATTGCTGGCTCGATATGAGACCCATGGGCATTTCAAAACTCAAGTTTGAACGATAAAGTAGCAGGTAATAATAACCGATGTATAACATAAGCAAACACAAAATATTGCGACCTCTCTTCCGGAACTGTGTAGTCCTCAGGTTCATCTGCTCAGTCGATGATGGTAATGCAGTTGGCGTGGCTGCCGGCAACGGGGAAGATGATCTGAGGCGGCGAAAGAAAGTCTGCAGGGGGGATCTCTGCTATAGTGAACGCTTCTGTTGATGGTGCACCTCAGGTGGGGTGGATGACGGCACGACAAGAGTAGGACATAACACACAGAGTTTTCTTTGACGCCTATCTGAAAATGAAGTAAATCTGTAAGGGCTCCTTAGAATTGGAGGATTGTATAAACGCAGGGACAGGAAAAACACAGGAATAGGATAGGAATGCACGTGCAAAACAGAGCATTTGGAAACATTGGATTTCAGTCAACCTGGGTGTTTGGTTCACATGAATTGGAAGAACACAGGAATGGAGAAACATGGTCAAATTAAAGTCAAACCACGTGAAAATGAAAAAAATAAGAATCTTATTATGCCAGTAATGCAATTAGTTATGTTCTTCATGCATATTAATTTGAAAGGGACATCCAAGTGAATAAAATTCCTACGTTTTTTCTTCGAAAGAGAAAGGAAAAAAATCCTCCAGTTTTGCTTTGCTCCACTCCTTCTAACAGATTTGCACGAATAGTAGTTCCATAGCAAAGGATCCCTGAGGGATCGACATGAATGCAGAGTAACAAAGTGATGCGACGAGTGTACGACCTCTTTGGCATAGCCTTGTGGACCTCAACATCATTGGGTTGGACGTGGAGGATGGTGATGATGCTGGTGTGACTGTCGGAGGCGGGGAAGAAGATCCGAGGCCTCTGGAAATGGCGCCGATGGTACTGCTCCGCTGTGATGGATGGTTCCGTCGTTGGAGCAGCTCCGGTGAGGTGTACGGTGACGAGGCTGAAGCAAGACAAGACAGACAACGTTAATCTGAAGTGGGACCCTAATATCATCTGCAATAGATGATGTAAAATACATCACTAAAAAGTGCTAGATGTAAAACGCATCAGCCCCGCCACGGCCGCTCCGACAGATGCTACAAGTACAGTTCACTCTGAACTGAACTGAAGAAAATGAACTTCATAGTCGAAACTGAATTTTACTATCAAAACTGATTGAACTAGTAGTTAAGCATTGCAATAGATGTTTAGGGTGTTCGAGCACTAGTAGCAGAGAAGCAGCGATCTAAATCAGCAGACGCTTGAGCAGGGAACACACTAGCAGAGAGCAATTCGTGCAGTAGCATCGCGAGCGAGTCCTAAAGCAGCAACTCCTGTAGCTGCCGAAGGTCGTGCAGCAGCAGCAGCGCAAGCGAGAGCAAGAGTAGAGCAGCAGTACGAACGAAAGCAAGAGCAGTGCAGCAGCGCGACCGACAGCAAGAACAAAGCCGCAATGCGAGCAAGAGCCGGAGCAGCTGCAGCTAGTGCCGTTGTGGAAGTCACCGCCAAGGAAGCAACGACATGGGGGAGAGAAGCCGTGGATGATGTGGCCGGCGACGGCGCCGTCGATGGAGACTCGCCATGTCTGCTCGGTATCAAGCCCCGGCAGCCCTGTGAGATCGAATAAAAGATAAAATGCAGCGGTGAGTGCAGAACCTCCTTGGTGGCACCGAGTTGGCCTCGGCTTCATCGGAGGAATTGGTGAGGGTGTTGCGATTCCGGTGGGGTAGGTCAAGACGGCGATGTTGGGATTCAGGTGGCGCGATTGACGAGGCGAACATTGGGGCAGCTCCTTGGAGGTGGAGGACGGGGCGGCTGATCCGGCGGGACGATGAGATCGACAGCGGATCCTCATACAGTGCGGTGGATGAGGGACGACGAGCTATTGCGGTGGACGACGTAGTCTGGGAAGAGTCTCCGGCTAGGCAGCGGTCGGGAGGCCGACGGAGGAGCGTGGGGTTTCGCGAGTTTTGGCGGCCATGGTGTATGAATGGTGGGGGTGAAGGGGGAGGGGGAGCCAAGCTTAGGGACGCGTTGTCTGAAATGTAGGGTAAGTTACCAGCGTACCCCCACCGGTTTTGACACCGCGACGTGGAGCTTCATTTCCGGCTGAGGGGTAGAAGGGGAATTTCGCGTGTCTAGGCTGCGGGACCGATTTCGGATGAGGAGGGAGTTCTCGTGCGCGTCGAAATTTTTGGATAACAAGGCGCGACACGGGTTGAAGAGGCGGGAGATTCAAAGCAGGTGAGACAAAAGATACTCGAGCTTTAAAAATTCGGGATAACAAGGTGCGGATTCCTTGTTTGGCAGAACAAACTTAACGTGTAAAAAAACAATTCATACAAGACACAAGAGAGTCATGTCCCCTTTTACTATATTGCTATAGATGCCATTGAAAAAACTACAAGAAAAATGTAAAAAAATCGGGAGAACAAGATTACCCTGCATAGTACCAAATCGATTCGCACTTCCCTCAACAACAATAAAAAACAAATCAATTCCCACCAAAAGAAAGAGTAATGTCCCTTTTTATATGATTACAAATGCGAGGATCTCGAATTTCAATTTTTGAATCCATGTTATGTTAAATTCGAATATATCGTTAGGTGACCTTGCGGTTTATAATTGATGTAGTCGTACATTTTGATCTTCCATCATATATGAACATTTTACTCGTCCATGTGAACATATATATTGTCGTCTAGCATATGGACTAAATTTGAATCAATTTTCCTTATTTGAATACGATTGTTCTCAAGTTATACATATAGCAGTAATCATATTTCACTATGAACTACATGTACCATACGCTCTCCAATTCAAATCATAGTACATTATTGGTCTAGGTAGCGAGATGTTCGGGATAATCTAAACCCTGTTTTCATATGTATAATTTTTGGCTGAATTGGGACAAGTTTTGGTATAAGCTTGCAAAACTGGAGATTCTCTCAACAAGCATTGTGGTTCCGAGAGGGCACGTGTCACCTTTATGTGCGAAACGATATATGCTGCCCCCTGATTTTCATTACAGAGGCAACATAGAACTATATGAGTGCCCTGTTAAATTTTGGAATTATTTCAGGTTCGTTTGGTCTTTTTATACATTAATTGAGTTTCTGGACTTTTAATGTGCATAATCTAAATATGAACTGCATGCACATGCTCCGGTGCACCAAAGTTGGTTGAAAAATCAGATGTGTGTCCTTGGTTGAATTTCTAAGTATCATGGAAGAAATGAGAATGAAATTCAAACATCTGGGCGTCGTGACTCGGCCGAGAACATCGAGAAACTTAGATTTTAAATTCATGTAAATCCAAAACTCGCGTGGAAATCATGAAACTTGGCATGGTGTCATGTCATGGCACTACATGTTGTGGTAAAAAATTGGGCCGATTTGGAAGCTCGTGGTTCTAAGAGGGAACGTGCCACCTTTGAGTGTGAAACGATATACGCTGGCCCCCCTTGAGTTTCTTAACAAAGGCAACATAGAACTACATGAGTGCCTTGTTAAATTTTGGAATTATTCCGGGTTCGTTTGTCGTTTTTATACATTAATTGAGTTTCTGGTCATTTAATGTGCATAATTCAAACTTGAACTACAAGCACATGCTCTCGTGCACCAAAGTTGGTTGAAAAATCACATTTGTGTCCTCGGGTGAATTTCTAGGTCCCATGCAAGAAATGAGAATAAAATTCAAACATATGGGCATCATGGCTCAGCCGAGAACATCAAGAAACTTGGTTTTAAAATTCTTGTAAATCCAAAACACGTTTGAAAATCATGAAACTTGGCATGGGTTACATGTCATGGTACTACCATGCTGTGGTAAAAAAATTGGCCGAATAGGAACAGTTTTTGGTATAAGCTTCTTGCAAACCGAAGCTTCTCTCAAGAAGGTTCGTGGTTCTGAGAGGGAACCTGCCACCTTTGAGTGCGAAACGATATACGTTGTCCCCCTTGAGTTTATTTACAAAGGCAACATAGAACTACATGAGTGCCCCGTTAAATTTTGGAATTATTCCAGCTTTGTTTGGCCTTATTTACACATTAATTGAGTTTTTGGTCATTTAATGTGCATAATTCAAATATGAACTACAAGCACATGCTCCCGTGCACCAAAGTTGGTTGAAAAATCACATTTGTGTCCTTGGGTGAATTTCTAGGTCCCATGCAAAAAATGAGAATAAAATTCGAACATCTGGGCATCGTGGCTCGGTCGAGAACATTGAGAAACTTGGTTTTAAAATCATCAAACTTGGCATGGTGTCATGTCATGGTAGTACCATGCCGTGGAAAAAAAATTGGCCGAATAGGAACAAATTTTGGTATAAGCTTCTTGCAAATCGAAGCTTCTCTCAAGAAGGCTCGTGGTTCTGGGAGGGAACGTGTCACCTTTGTGTGCATAATTCAAATTTGAAATACAAGCACATGTTCCAGTGCACCAAAGTTGGTTGAAAAATCACATGTGTGTCCTGGGGTAAATTTCTAGGTTCCATGCAAGAAATGGGAATGAAATTCAAAATTCTGGGCGTCGCGGCTAGGCTGGAAACATTGAGAAACTTAGTTTTTTAATTCCTGTATATCCAAAACACGCATAAAAATAATGAAACTTGGCTTGGTGCCATGACATGGCACCAACATGTTGTGGTAATTTTTCAGTCTGATTTGCGAAGGCGCACACATTAACAATCAACAAAGTCATTTTGGAACAAGTGTTGTCACGTTACAATCGGAAACACAAGTATTATTGAAACCGTGGGCGTTCTATTTACTACCATATACGTGCCGCCACGCGTCCCCATATTTTATTAGCTAGGAGGCGCCGTGCAGGGTAGCTATTTGAGTATGAGAGGCGTGCGATCGGACCCCTGCGCGTGCTTATCGGGAGGAGAGCCCTTTGACCTCCATCTGCCATCCACCTCTCTCCCAAGGTCACCATTAATGGCGCCCGAGCCTCTTTTTAATGGCGTGGCTATGTCTCACTCGACTGAGATTTAAAAGAGAAAAAAGAAAATCTGAAAGCACAAATCTTGATGTAAGATCCGACGGACCTATATAGCATCTACTGTGACTTATAGCAAGACTGATGAATATATAAGGACGATTAATTGTCTTACATTATTAGAAAGATAATTTAAAAACCCACATGCAGCTACGCTCGAACTACACAAGGGCAAAAGAAGAAGGAAGACAAGGATCTGGCTCGCTGATCTCTACTTTCTTGATGCGTTGCTATAGGACGCGGGAACTAGTCTCTGCGGCGAGCGGCGATGAGCTCTTTCATGTCCTCAAGATGCTGCTTGAGAACATCCACAGATTGCTCCACCAGCCTTTGGCACTCGTTGCGGAGCACGTCCAAAAGTTTGTTGACGATGACGCCGGTCCTCTTCAACAAGGCACTGGTCTCCTCCTGCTGGTCTGCACTTCGGACAATCTTCGCCCTCAGCAGGTCGCGCTCGGCCCAGAGCCTCTCATTACCCTCCCTTAGTTGTCGGATGACGCCGGTAGCCTGTTCAAATGAGGCTTTCATGTCGTCCTACAACCTCGCCTAGCTAGAGATCTGATCCATCTGGCTATGGACAAGCGCATGCATCCGCCTCTAACAGTCATTGCCTGCCCGCGAGAAATTTTCCCAGGCCGCCGCGGCGTGGCGGGACATCTCTGCTGCATTCACACAGTGGCGGGACATCTTTGCTACTGCTGTGACGCGGCCGGACCAGTCTGCTGCATCGATGACGTGGCGGGATCCGTGCTACTTTAGTGGCGCGACGAGACCTCTGTGCTGCTACTTCCGCGCGGGACATGTCTGTTACTTTCGCAGCGAGGCGAGACATCTCTCGTGCTTCCGCTTCCTTGCTCGCCTCTCCCTCGTGGCAATCTCTCGACCCAGAACTCACTCTGGCCATGGCAGACGCAAGGGAAGGATGCTGAATGACTTGTTTGTTTTGGTGGATGAGGAGTTGAGGAGGAATGTGCAGTCATCTTGGCATACTAGTATTTATAACCGAGTACTAATACGCTCCTAAGTGGGAAACCGTTTAGGTTGTGATCGGTGTGAACAGGTTTGCAATTCAATGTAGCATGGTACTAATACGCTCCTAAGTGGGAAATGGTTTAGGTTGTGATCGGTATGAACAGGTTTGCAATTCAATATAGCATGGAGTAATTTGGAATGTGACGAGAAGCAAGCTCAAAATTTATTGACGGTTCTAGTTTTGAAGTGCGACACTATTCCCGAATGGAGTTACATGGGCACGTGTTCTCTCGCTTTTTCTTTGAAGTTCATGGGAACTTGTTCTCGGCCGTGGTGTAGCAAATGCCATGGTAGTTCTTTTTCTACTGTTGTGTACGTGCAATAACTGGCACCGTCGTATTCATAACTTACGGTTAATGGGGCGTTCGACAGGAATAGCCGTGTGGCGAGCTATAGGCTAGTCTTTTTTTCAGACGCATTAAACCTATCTCTCGGGAGTTCTTGCACGCACCATCGTGCCACCCACAAAAACTTATACTCTGAGTTTGGTACGTTATACAGGAAGAGAAGGGGTGCACGCACACACTCGTCCTCTCACACACATGTATGTTTTTTCTCGAAAAGGAGGATGATGACCCCCGGCCTCTGCATCTGGGAGTCACACACGCATCTGTAGCTACGAATTGTAGTGTTCTCAACCATCCGATTGGCTCTATCATGGATGTACCTATATACTAAAACATGTCTAGATACATCTCTATTTTGACAAATGGAAGGCATGTATTGTGGAACGGAGGGAGTGCTTGTCATCAAAATGGATAAAAAGGGACATATCTAGAACTAAAATACGTCTACATACATCTCCTTTTATCCATTTTGATGACAAGTAGTACTTCTTACCCAAAGGAACTTTATATCCAATAGACACAAAATATCAGTTCGACTACTGGAAATTACTGATTTGATGTTGAAGTAATTGCTGCATCACCACCAAAACCCACCATATCTTCACCTAAAGTAGACCGAGCTAATCCCTATATTAGCATATTACTAAGATAAACAGAAGGCACTGTAGAAACATTTAGGACGTGAGCTTGTCAATCTGAATGTGGAGGGACACCAGCTTAGCCCCGGCCAGCAGCTTGGGTGGAACTATGAAGAAGGTCAGCTCTTGAACATTGACGTCGCTGGGATCCTTGCTGCTTGTCACCTCCATTTCCACCTTGACGGTGTCGGTCATGCCTTTGGGCTCCCCCGGCGAGCCGTTCGCCCACACCTTGGCCACGTAGTGCGGTAGTGGGTACGCCCCCGCTCTAATGCAGACGACCGACACGGCGAAAGGCGCGCCGATGTCGAGCACGTCGCCGACCAAGAAAAACGCGCGGCCGTCCTCCTCCGCGAACAGCAAGAGCCGTGGCTCCGACAGTGGCACTTGCAGCTGGAGCACCTTGCCGTACTGGATCCTGTGCACGGGCATGGGATGCATGGTGCTGATGTGGTGGTAGAGCGCCGGCGGCGGGCCTTCGTAGATGCAGACGGGCACGGGGCATTTGCAGGGCGCGAGTGAACACACGCTCTGGTGATCGGCGAGCTTGTGGTAACTGACGTAGAGCCCACAGCCTACATGCGGGCACTCCACCCTCACCGACGAAAGGACGGCGTGTCAGGACCGGATTTTCGGGATATTAATTTCCCAGAAAATGGCCCTTGTGCTCACCAGCCCCAGGATTACTGTTAGCTAATGAGGCACAAACTTAATACAGACATTCCAAGCAAAATACAAAATATGTAGTACAAGACCATTCTGGCCCATGAGTACAACACAAGGTTTCTAGTGGTTGATGGCGGAAGCGGTTTGTGGTACATCAGCATCTGTGGGGCTCCATTTCCCACAGGAATAGCTGACCTGGATAACTCCTATCTTCACGAGACTGCTATCACCAGTGTGTAGGTTCTGGGGCTATCATTGCAGCGCTCCTCTCCATGCAAGAAATCTGGCCAAGACAATAGCCAGGGACAAGCCAGTGAGTACTTTGGAATGTACTCGCAAACATTATGAACACAAGTATGATATATAAATGATAATCACGCTCTAAAATATTCTATGATCATAACGTCAGTCACAAAATAAAATCCTGGATGCATGCACACAGGTTATTTATATACAACATGAATATGCAATAATGGAGTAGAAATAAAATGCACTGATCGGGTGTCTGAAGCGATGCCTCGAAAGGATAATGATATAAAGCATGCCTTAGTCGGGCGCCTAGGCGACACCACATAAAGGGCTTATAAAGTAAATAAATAACAAACATGCCATAGTCGGGCGTCTGTGCGACACCACATAAAGGGCTTATAAAGTAAAGCATTAACAAACATGCCACAGTCGGGCGTCTGTGCGACACCACATAAAGGGCTTCTAAAGTAAATCAATAACAAACATGCCACAGTCGGGCGTCTGTGCGACACCACATAAAGGGCTTATAAAGTAATAATCACAGTGAGTATCCAGGAGGTAGAACCGTCCCAGGGATACTCAATAATTCAAATAACATAAATGGTTAGTCCAAAATAATAATAATCATAATCATCATAAGTCACAAGTCATGATCCATGTTCTGGTTTAGTAGTTTTTCCTCCGAAGACCGACACTAACACCGACACTTGGCCCATCCCAGACTGTAGTCCTTAACCATGGACACGGCTATTCGAATAGATATAATCTCTGCAGAGGGTGTACTCTTTACCCACGAGTAACGGATTCTGTTAGTCCATTAGGACTTATTCCGCCTACGGTCTTTTAATTGAAAACACACTTGACCGCACACACCAGCCTGACTTACCGGTGTCTGGAATCACGCACGACACTCATTAAGCAAAACTCTAAGTGGGGAGGCTACAACCTCGAGTAGCATGGGATCACAAAACTTATAACGCGTGCAAACTGGGGAGCTACCCCCTCGGCTGCAACCAGAAACAGCCATGCCCCTGGACCAGGTGGCATGCCTACCGGATGCAGCCGGTATCTTCCACCATGGCCTCTCTGTACGGTGTGTGCTAGAAAGGGGTTGATAACTTACTGAACCGTACCCTACCTATGGCAGGGACAAGTGGTAGTACGAAACAAGTATGGGGGTTACTGGAACAAGACTCGATCTACGGTCGACTCAAGAGGTTTGAGTATTCCCTACATGATTAGCATAACAAATATATTTCAACCAACAGACAGAATCACCACTCATCATACCTTACTATGCCATACCAGACACAACCGTCTCGATGAAGACCGGAGACAAGCTTGTGTCTACCCAAGACAGAGGCTTTCCCGGATTTCTTCCGATAGGCATGAAAGGCATACGAGGGTGATTGCTATCACAACGTATCAAATTCCAATAGCACGGAATCATCAATATGCACTTATGAGTATGTTCATATCATCACATAAAATAACGCAAACCACGAGACGAGGGGTGTTGTAACCGTATCAAACAACACACGACAACATTATGCCAGGGTTCAGAATGCTTGCCTTCAAGTTGTGTAGAGGCAGGTTGCATCCTAAAACTTTTGAAAGTTTTCTTCTTCTTCAAAATCCTATTTTTGAAAATATTCAAATTAACCCATAGTTTCAAAACAGTACCAAAAAGTTATCCAAATTTTTTTCAAATAAATATTAACATAAACTAGACAAAATTTGAGGAAGGTAGGAAGAAGAATCAACTCATTTGGTGTTATATTTAAAAAGTTATAGCTTGTCAAAGTTTCAGTCAAATTCTGTTTTTAATAAATAAATAAAAGAAACTGAAAAAAAGAAAAACGGTTCGAGGGGGAAAGTGTACTCGAGACTTTACGCTTTCACTTATCCAGCGTGGACTGGCGCATGGGTCACTGGCAGTGGGTCCATGGGGCCCACTGGTCAGGTTTGACCAGTCACCCGCCTTCTTCCTCCTTTGCCCGAGTGAAGGCAGGGGCTCCGGCGATCAACGCCGGCGAACGGCGGCTCCTCGCGGGGTTCTGATGGAGGGGATGGATCCGCGGGTCCAGGGCGGTCCTCCCGGTGGTCGAACGGCTGGCGGGGGTGAAGGGAGTCGCCTGCGGTGAGCTTTGCCGGCGGACGGTGGCTTCGGGAGAATTGGGGATTTAGGCTACGGTGCCTCCCGATTGTGTTTGAGAGGTTGGGCGGCTCCGCAGGACCATGGGGAGTCGAACGGTGGTGCTGGAAGGGTGGGGGAGACTCTGTTTGCGACGGACGGGACTGGAGGGCGGCGGCGGCCGAATTGGCTGGAGACGAGGAAGAAAGCTTCCCGCCGTCGATGGCTGGCCATGGGGGCTCTGGAGGAGTGACCTGAGGTTGCCTAAGGACTCGGTTGAGCTCGGGGGTCCTTTTATAGGCGGCCAGTGTCGGCTCCGCGGCTGCCGTGGATAAGCTCGACGGTGAACCGCCGTTCTGTTGCTGCAGGGGGACGTGGCGGCGACGAGCGCTTGCAGACGAGGGCAGCTGGCGCACGCGTGTGGCTCGGGCGGCGCCGTCCATGGCAGGGGCTGCTGCGGCCGCCCGCTTGCTGCCATGGCCAACCTGACGGCAGCGCTGTAGGGCGCTAGGAGGGGGCCAGGGCGGCTCTGTGGCGAGGGAGGGGTCGGGCGTGCCGGTTGTGCGAGGGGAGGGGCCAGAACGAGCGCCGGGAGGCGGTAGTGGGATGCGGCGACTCGGTCGCGCGCATGCAAAACGTGCACTCTGGGCGCGCCTAGAGCACGCATGCCAGGTGCTCGATGCAATGCCATCATGTGCTAGAGAGCTTGAGAGAAGCTGGTAGCTAACAGGCCTGGGTTAGGGTTAGCTAGGAGCTTAGTGGACAGGTTAGTTAGGTCAGAAGATCAAGTTCACAATGTCAACTAAAATTCATGCCAAATCTGGCCATGCACACGAAGTGTTCGACAGAATGCTAGAGGCATCTAGGCAGTTCTTGGGGTGGCCAAAATCCCCAGATCCTAGTCTCTTTAGATGATAAAGAGGGTGGCAAGGTTAGTTGGGGAAAACCAGAAACTTGTTAGTGCAAGTTTTTGAGAAAACCAAATCTGGACAGAAACCAAAGGCTATCATTTTATGGACCAAAAATACTCCCATGGGGCCACTCTCCTGGACTTAAGGGTTTTGTAGGGTGGTTTATAAGCAGGAGAAAGATCATGGGCATTAGAGCAAAATAAAATAGGGTTGCAGTAGAAAATGCCAATCTGGTCCAGAGAGCAAAAGAGGATGATTTGCTCAAATCTTGCAAAGAACATACATGGCTTTTTGCATAAAAATGAATTATATGCATCTACTGTCATCCCCAAATACTTGGTAGAATTTTTAAAGAATTATTTAAAGGGGTTGTAGTGCAAAGGTACCAACTGGGCTAGTTCTGAAAGTTAGGGGTAGAGCTCTAAATCTCCAATGACAAAAGTATATTTTTGCACAAAAGTGATTTAGGGACATCATATGTCATCCCCAAAATTTGGTGCAAATTTTAAATGCATTTATCAAATAGTTGCAGTGCAAAAGAGGCCCTAAAACTTATGAAAAATCATTTTAAAAGAATAAAGCTCAGGAAAAACAAATATGCAAATAAACCTACTGATAAAAGAATTGTTTTTCTTGAGAGGATATACAAGTCCAATGATAATCTTGGAAAGTTTTTACTTGGGGTAAAAACTCCACAATATCAAATAAAAGAGGGGTTCTGAAAACAAAAGAAAAACTATAAAGAAGAATTTTAGTCTCCTGGCAAAATTTTATAACCAAAACATGGTCAAATTTTTGGGGTCTTACACGGCGTCCACCACCGTGTTCTGCACGTCAAAGCCACCGCCGCACTCGCACTTCTGGCACTGCCGCTGGTTCCCGGGGCACTCGGCGCGGCAGTCCGTGCAGGCAAGGTGCCCTCCCTTGCACTTCAGAAATCAATTGAACAGCACATCAATCAAGAAACCTGCACCTTGCTCAATCAGCCGAACGGACGAGGTGTATTCGAACCTCATACACTGGAGGCGTCAAGGGGCAGAGGCACAAGGGGCAGTGGAGCACGGTGAGGTACATCGAGACCTTAGAGAGCTCCATCGTCGGGTCCTGTTCGGTTTGCATGATCTCGCCCTCCTCATGCACAACCATCTCTCGCTTGGGCTGGGGCATTACAAAGCTTTACCGTCACATATTTTATACTACTTCAAGGTGCATTAAATCAACACATGCAAGTATCAAAAGGAGAGTCAATGCATGCATGCATGCGTTGTAATTAATGCATCGGTAAACACAAATTATTGAAATACATCGGGTGTAGTGCTTTGATGTGTCGCGTCAACTCGTACATCAATGAGAAGTTTGATTATCCTCTCCCTCACAGACTTAACTGCACCTGCCTTTAGCTGTATGACAGGTTGGCCACCCACCTGTCATACACACAAAGGCAGGAGCGTCCCTCCCTCGCCCATGAGCGTGGTGGCTGGCAAGACTAGGAGAAGCTTTTGCTACACGCTCTCCCTCCCGCACGCGGTGGACATGCAACAGTTGAATCGGTGTTAGATGGCCAGAAGCGTACTGTAGTACTCCTCCAGTGCAGTAGTACTCCATTGTTTGACTTCCCGAAGAGGCGAAGAGCCAAGCACAGCCCGGGCGCTCATGTGGCAGTTTCATGTGTAGAGTAGTCTAGGATAGCGTGTACCGTGCCTGTAAGCTTAAAATCGTTGGGGTCGGCTCCATGCTATGTGGCCGTCTCGAGGCTTTTTAAAAAAAAGTCTTCTGGCCCTACTTGTCGCCCTGGTGATTGTAGTTTTCATGCTCATCTGGTCAAGACAGGAAAATATATTTTAATTTGTGGTGGGTAAATGTTAGAGGTTGCAGCAAATATATTATTCAGTGCTATGATGTGTCGCGTCAACTCGTACAATGAGGAGAAGCTTGATTTTACTACTACACGCCTTCTCCCTTGCCCATGCGCGCGGTTGGTCACAAACGAGGACAGGCTTTTTCTTAGTACTTCTACAACAAGCTATCCCTCCCGCTCGCGGTGGACGGACGTGCAGCAATGGATTCGACACTGTAGAAGCAGTAGTAGTAACATCATTGTTCATCTTCTCAAAGTGGCAAAGAGCCAAGCGCAACCCGAACGGGGCAGTTGCGAACATTGGAGCACGCATATAGCCAGGCTCTTGCATGAGACAAAATTGCTATGTGAGCCCACTATTGTACTAGTACATACAACTACTTGCTAGTATAGCCCCTATAAACCAGAAAGGAGTATTTTCCCTTCTAGAGATTTCAACAAGTGACTAGAGTACACCGAGACAGAGTACATATGGAGCAAAATGAGTGAATCTGCACCATAAATAAATACATAGTTCTATCATTTTCCTCTCCGAGGTGCACAATATTGAGTATACTGACTAGTCTCTTTTTGACATGCATTTACGTTTTTTTGACATAGTACAGACGCAAGCGCTCATATACACGCGCATACACTCACCCCTATGAACGCACACACGCACGGCACTATCATCGTGAAATTTATGAAGTCACCATAGGCACCTCATCATCGACGGGAACGTCTGCTGACTCCTGACACGCGATAGACGCGAGTGGCAGTTGCCTCCATATGTGCTTGAATGCCAAGGAGGGAGAGGGTAGCGGTTCCCGAGACGTTGAACGGTCAATGATGCATCCTCAATTACATGCAGAGGGAATTAATTGGAGAAGCAGAATAGAGCCAGCACGATGTGAATGCAACAATGTGAACGGTCAATGATGCATCCTCAATTACATGCAGAGGGGGTCACTGGTTTTAAGTCACCTGACTTATAAGTTGGTGACTTATATGAAACCAAACAGGCCCTAAAGGCACCCCACCACTCCAATCCATCTACTCCCAAGCCTCTGCGCAACACTGCTCAGTCCAATCCGAGACCAAGTGACCAGAAGCCACAAGCACCTATGGAGGCGATGGACGCGAGCGGCAGTCGGCTGTGCCAAATCATCCAAGGTGCCGGCCTGAGGCCCCGCACCGCGCAGTGTTTCCAGACGGTGCTGGCGACCGCCGTCAGCATAGCCCTCGCTGACGCCGGCTTCGCCTCTCGCATGGACGACATGATGGTCAACTCCATCTGCAAGTTCACCGCCGTCAAGAAGCGCGCAGACGACCTTGCTGTACTGCTCTAGCCCGCGCGCCCAGGCTCCTCATTGCCTGCCACCCTCATCGGCCTCCATGGTGACGAACTCTTTCAAGCCCTGGTGGCCCTGCAGGTGCGGGAGGTCGCGACGAAGAATGTGCACCTCGAGGCCGCGCTCGCCGTGCAGCGCCTCGCCATGCAAGAAACCGTCGACCTGCACATCCACGTCTACGAGGAAATCGTCTACATAGGCCACTACAAGGCAAGCGAGGACAAAAAGACGTTGGCCTTCTTCTAGCGGCTAGAATCTTTGGACGCCTTTGTTCACAAGCACGTCGACCTGGCCACGAAAGCCGCTGCTACTTAGGTGTCGTTCGGTGGGCCGGTGCCCTGAGTCGAGGAGGTGGACGTCATCGACTGATGCATCTCTTCTTCTTGCCCCCTATAACCAGCACTGCATCGCCTCATGGCCTTAATGTTTTATTAGTATAGTACTCCTTCTGTTCCCAAATATAAGTCTTTCTAAAGATTCCAGCAAGTGACTACTACATATGGAGCAAAATGAGTGAATCTACACTCTAAACTATGTCTACATACATCTGTATGTTGTATTCCATTTGAAATAGTATCTAAAAAGGCTTATATTTAGGAACGGATGGAGTATATGGCATTTTTATTCCAGTCATAACATTTTCACTGTAAGGTGGGGCTGCAGTTGAGCAAACCCACCCCACCCACTGGGCGTCGGTCGAGTTTAGAATTAGAAGAGAGAAACGAGGGAGGAGAGCTAGCTCTAGCACGGACGCTGTTGTCAGATGGGACTTGTGTTGATAGAATAGGAGTACTGAGCACTCGTGCCTCTTTTTTTTTGAGGAAAAAAATAGTCGTATGTCTAGTACCACTAGTTGGGTGCGTGCGTCCTATAGTTGTCATCACTTTAGGTCTCCTTTTTGAACCGCAACTATGCTTAACAGTACATATTTTTTCACGCATTTGTCCTCCTATATGTACTCCTAGGCTATTTCCACATGCTCCCATTCGCCGACATGTGGGACATAGAGCATCTGGGTCGTAGTGCATGCACAACTCGGAGCATATGTCGGGGTACTTTACATTTCAAACCTCACGAATTACATGCAAACCTACCACAAAAGAATAAATAAATAAATGAATTACTACATGAAACCGGATTATTTTCATAGAAACCGGAGCACATTCATCAAATTTTGGACATAACACATTTATAAAAAATGACCGGACCTAAACCAGTCTAAGGGCCTCTTTGATTTTTCCCGTAAAAAAAGGCCTCTTTGATTCGCAGGATACTGAAAACACAGGAATGGGGAAAGTATGATGGCGACGAACCGAGACGAGGAGAACCCTAAATTAGTTAGAGGTTAGAGTTAGATTCTAACCCTGAACCAACTCTAAACCAAAGAGGTGTATGGATGGCAGGATTAGATTGACAATAAATGCTCTTTCTCAATCATTTGATTACTTTGGACCCTATTTCCTGCCGGATTTGGTGTGGCCGGCTCTTCTATGGCCTCCTCCCGCTCACAGTTGACATAAACAAACCATCTTTACAAATCAAGCATGCAAAACATGATAATTTTTACTTTGTCCATACAAATGAGATATCCCACTTAAACATACAAGTCGTCAATCAAGCTTCACAAAAAAAACACTCCATGAAACAAAGCATGAGCTAACTCATCACGGAAGTCATTCACGATAGGGAGGGAGCCTAGAGCCCCTCACGCAACGAGGGAGGAGCTCCCCATCGTCGCTCTAGAGGAAGGCTCTGTAGAGCCCAAGCCCCGGGAACCCCTCCGAGACGGCCCTTGCGAGTTGAGGTCGACACCAGCATGGGTAGCAGGGCCGCTTGCCGCCGACTGGGAACTTAATCTTTGGGCCTCTAGAAATAGTGCAAGCCTATAACTAAAATACCTAGAAAGGTGAACTGAATCTTTGGGCCTCTAGAAATAATGCAAGCCTAAAACTGAAATACCTAGAAAGGTGAACTGAATCTTTGGGCCTCTAGAAATAATGCAAGCCTAAAACTGAAATACCTAGACAGGTGAACTGGATCTTTGGGCCTCTAGAAAGATTTATTACCTCCTCAAGCAGCATCAAACAATTCCATGTGTGCACTACAAATCTATACCAAGTTTGATCAGGATCTACTTTTCCAAATCAGAATTAGCGCTAGAGCGAGCAAGATCAATGATATGGCTGTGAGACAGAGAAGGAACAAACAAACTCACCCCTCTCGTGACCTCCCTGGTAGATGCGCCGCCGCCGCCCATGACAGAGGGAGAAAAACGACCGGTGAAGGGGGAGCGGGGCGACCTTCGAAGGCCGGAGGGAGAGGGTGGCCAGAGTTGGGCGGCAGAGGCCGGAAGGAGAGGGCGGCCGGAGGAGAGAGAGGGCAAGCGGCGCTTGGGCGGGCGGCCCTATGGGGAACAGAGAGGAGTCGTGCGAGAGCGGGGGAGCGATCTGGTGCTGGCAGGGGAGATTTTTTAGTTCTCTTTTAGTGGGCCCGAGGATAACTAACCCAATTATAACCTCTCCACCGGGCTAGCTTTTTTAGCTGGGTTAGAGCAAACTATCTCAAACTAACCCCTCTTGTTTCGATAATTTGAGGCTATTTCAACCCAAACTAGCTCTTTTTTTGCGGAAAAACTTCCAATCTATAACTCAGGGATCCAAACAAAGAGGAGTGTTACTATACATGCTACAGTGTGGACCGTAGCACATTGTTTTTTATGGCCATATCACAACATTGTTTTCTACTGCTGGTTCACTGAGCTACCATGGTTCGCACTGCTGGTTCACTGGGCTGCCGCGGTTCACACTGCTGGTTCACTGGGCTGTCGTGGTTCGCACTCCTCTGACCTCAGTAGTAGTAGTACTGGTAGTATATACCGCATCATTCTTTGCTCCTTCTTACTACTCCGACATGTGGGAGAGCCACCATCCGGGTCGACGTGTCATGCACCAGATTAGAGTGTGGAACGAAAGGGGGGCATCACCCTGGTCGGAGCGCCAGTAATTCATGACTACAGTGAGTGGTCATATCACCAGTCTTTCCAGCAATAACGCGCCGTCAAATCGCATAGCCTGACCTTTCCAGCAGTATGTTTGAGAATCCGCCACTCGCTCACCCTCCTCGCCTCTCTATCAAGCTGCCTACCCAAAAACTGCCGCACGTACTGCCCGAGAAAAGCCCCGCCCTCAACTTTTAATATGGTGAAAGTAGTAGAGACCGGATACCCAACCGGTCTCTTGGTTGAAAAGGGAAATAATGGGAAAACGCAGTACAAACTGGATAAGGAACAGATCTATTATTGGTTGAAAATAGGATAGAAAGTGGCAGCTGGTGGACAAGTCAACAGAGTATTTCCATGATTAGATTTGCTGCCCTCACATAGTAAAAGGTCTCCAGGATTAGAATTGCTGCCCTCACATAGTAAAAGCTCTTAGGATTAGATTTGCTGCCCTCACATAGTAAAAGGTCTCCAGGATTAGATTTGCTGCCCTCACATAGAAAAAGGTCTCCAGGATTAGATTTGCTGCCCTCACATACTACAAGGTCTCTAGGATTACGTTTGCTGCCCTCACATAGCATGAACAAACTCGGCATCACCACTTTATGCCTCCTTGTAGGTACATTGTGTTGATGCATCCACTGTCGCATGTCTTTATACCAACCTTTTGTTGTTGTTAATGTAAGGGCGCGTGTAAAATGAAGCAATCACACTGTTACCTTAGGGACATGTCTAACCAGTGATAAGATGCAATTAAACTATGTTACAAATGGCACTCCTGTTGTTTTCCCCAGTATGATAAGTAAGTTGCTCCTTTACGCTGCTGAGTGTCCTGGTGTCCCCACAGTCCCATGCCTTTAAACCAACTCTTTAGCTGCTGTTGATTTACTGTGTCTGGTAAACAAGCAATGCCATCATTAAAGTAATTCCATATTTGAGGAATCTCATTGTTGATCGTAATGCTTCTGGTAACATGAAGCATTGCTGACGTTTTAAAATTTCTACTATCCTTGCGTGATTGCCATGAACATAATTAAGATGCTTCTTTTCATTTTGTATATGTTTCGTATATTCTTATTGACTAGCAACTGTTTACTTTCTATCTTTTTGTGTAGATAGGGATATCCATTTCACCTTGTTGTTAGACCTTTTGGTGAACTGCACAAAACACTTTTTTGGAATGAGTGTCTTGTGCAGTTCAACTAAAATGTCACGTGGGCAACATCTCTCAATTTTGGTGGAACTGCACAAAATCGTGATTGGAGTTTCCAAAATCTCCGTCAAGTTATGCTGGGAATCTCATGCAACATTTTATTAGCCTTTGCAAGTTGAGCCGTCACTGTTACCACAATGGCACTTTATTTTAGTGGAACTGCACAAAAGGATAAGAAAATTATAGTTGCACCTTACATGAGCCGGACAGCCAACCTTAATGTTCCTCAATTTTAGTGCAACTACTAAAGAAGAACCTACCAGCTCACGAGAGCAAGTACTTCTTGCTAGCTGAATGATGCAATCTTTGTTTCATTTTAGGTGAACTGCAGAAAAAGGTGCATGAATTGAATCATGCAACTCCAGGGAGACCTCATCCTAGTGGAGCTGCAGTTGAGTTCAAGGAGGCCACTATTAAAATGAAATCATGCTCTTCTTGTTTGTGTTGTGCAAACAGGAGTACTCAACTACAGATGTTGTGACGGTCAAGAGCATTCACCAAGTTCTTCGATTGTATGTCATGGCTAGCCAAGATGGATTTAATCCCGATATTCACTTTATCAAAAGGCTCTAATGGGTTGGTTCTGAATCTTGCAAACTGGGAATCAATGAGATGTGTAGGCATCTTTGTTGTACTTATTATTTGAATCTTATTTGTTGGTTCTGAATCTTGCAAGCTAGGAATCAATGAGATGTGTAGGCATCTTTGTTGTACTTATTATTTGGATCTTATTTGTTGGTTCTGAATCTTGCAAGCTGGGAATCAAGATGTGTAGGCATCTTTGTTGTACTTATTATTTGGATCTTATTTGTTGGTTCTGAATCTTGCAAGCTGGGAAACACGGCATGATGATGCAGACGACAACAACGATAACAAACAGTTCAAACTTGGTAGTATTATCTTTGTGAAAGTGCAACAAATGTGTTTATCATTTGCGTCCTGAGAATAATAATTCTAATTGTTGTGCATGTTGATCTTGTGGCACTGATAGAATGAGCCAATGCATTTCTTGTTTTAAGTATAAATTTCCATTAAAGCTAATTAAATTTAAGTAAAGTGACCACTAACTCCTGTTATTACAGTACCAATACAGACCCGCTCGTGAATCAACTTGTGGCCGGAGTAGGTTTCTTAATGGAGGCGTTTGAATGCGCCGAGGGTGCATCTTCTGCTGGGCGTGCAGCAGACAAGGGAGGGGTACTAACTGTTGTCGCCTGTACACACTCAGTTTACTATTGAATCCAGTTCCCCAAGAGCTGAAAAACGAACTGCTGCCTCCGCCTACACACTTGTTCACTTGAAGAGACTCCAATGGCGATCCGAGGGGTGAGCCTGCTGGATATGGACTTCAGCAAGGAGTTCCCCTTTGAGTTCACCATTCAGTCCTATGACTGCACCAAGTTGAATGTGATGTACACCAATGATCTGGACTCGGTGAAGCTCTGCCTCGCCGAGTTCAAGCAGTACCTACAGGACGAGAAAGCACAAGGTTGCAGGACTAGACCTTGTGCCCATCCATTCATCTCCTGATAGGGACCAGCGGATCACTGTCGCCCAGGTATGTGTGCGGGACGAGGTTCTCATATACCACTTTTGTAGGGCCATCGGAGGTTCTGGAGCATTCGCCCGTTTCATCGGCAGCACCGACTGCACCTTCGCAGCGGTGGAGAGAAGGAAGAACAGGATGATTCGGCCATCTGGTGCAACAAGCTTGTCGACATCCAGAAGCAATACAAGATCATCAGCAACAGGCAGGAGAAGGACTTCGTGGTTGACCTCGCCGAGACCATCATCGACCCCTGATACGCCAACATGAAAGAAGACAACGATACCAAGGACCTGAACACGTGGGAGGTACCTCTGAATCTAGCCTACATAACCTACGCGGCCAAGGACGCATACACATGCTATGACATGTACAGGCAAATCTTGGACATGAGGGCGTGTCTGCTTCCCGTAACCGACGAGTACACGGACAGCCGCAGCGTCATGATCAAGCGTGCCAGGAAGGTCTAGATGTTATACTTTATCTGTTTATAAGCACTTTTATCATCTGAGTGTTTCATGCATTAGCCTATATGTTGTAATTACCTGTTTTGTCCGAAATATTTCTTTTAAGAACCCATTAACCTGATTGCTTTTTTTAGTGGCTATTTGCTTATGTATGTAACTAGTTCACTTGTCCGTTAAAAAAACTAGTTCACTCGGCTGCCGTGCTTTGAATCTCATTCCTCCCAGCATATTCCCCTCCTCATGTGGACCCAGCAGGTCTCTGAATTTTCGCCCACTTTCTTTTTAGATGTAAACTGAGTTTTCTCCCAGTACTTTTCCCTAGAACCAACTCAACTGTCCCACGTCTAGCCTAAAAATAATAATACCCCACATACTATTAACTCATCAAATTTAAATGATATTTTATTTCGTAAGTTGAAAGTTCTTACAAAATAATAATAATAATTGTTTATATATAACTTGGCAAGTTAACTCCTAGTGATTGCGTACATAAGCTTGCAAAGATTCTACTGACCAATCCATTAATAGACGTGCAATCATGTGTTTATGTTTTTATAACATTTCTCCATCTATCCCAACATGATATTTTCACCCAGCCCAGCAAGTCCACGGATTTCTAGAAAAATGAATACCCCCTGCTAGCTGGGACCCACCATAGTGGGTGGCTGACTTGTGGGCCTACTAAGTTGATGGGGACGGAGGGCTTTGTCAACTTAGTCAATATGAATGATTCTAGCTACAGTGATCGTACGATGTCCATCCAACGACCATAGTGCTTCTTCAACCTCTGGTCTTCTTGCTCCAGCCGCCCAAAGTGCCGCGTGCTCCTACCTCTCGTGGCCGGCTGTGATGCCGCGGAGGCCTCACCGCCCCCTACTACTCCCACCGCTGGCCAGGGCATCCCTCTACTCACCCACACCCCTTGTTATTCTGCGGTGACGGCGGCCTCACGCCGCAGCCGAACTAGTGAACCCTTGTACTCCTCTCCGCGTGGGCATCCACTGCCGCGTCTTCCCCCGCTCCATGTCGTCCCCTTCCTAGGCCTCGCCGTCGTCCACCGCCTTGGTGCTCACGGCGCGGCGTGGTCAATGTGGTCAACGACCGACTTCCACCGAAAGAGTACTGTACGCGGAGAGGCTGACAGCTAGGTCCACGGCCGCAGCTGGGTCCGCGGTCACAACCCAGCTTTTTTGTGATTTGCCAAGTAAGTAGCTTTGTTAGGCCTGTTGGTTACAAATCTTTCAAGACGAGGAGAGCTTCATTCGGCTGGCCGAGAAAAGGGCCTATCAGTAATGAGAAATGGGTTGTACATTTTTAAAACACATCAAACCGGCAATTAGTTTCAAATTTCTTTTTTTCATTTTGAGATTTTAAATTGCATTTATTTTTATGCGTGGACAATTTGTTGGATTTTATATTGATATACATTTATTTTTAAAATCATTTTGAATGTGACTCGAAATTTCGGGATTAAAAACAGTTTGGACTGCACCGAAATATGCAAAAAATTTGTATAATTTTTTAACCGTGGCCACAATATGGGATGTAATGCTAACAAAAAGAATATGGGCTCCAAAAAAACCTTAAGAATTAGCAAATGGGCTGTAAATTATTAGAAATAATGGCAGATGGGCTATATGCTGTTTTCCACAGATTTGAGGCTTTCCTAAAAAAAGGTTGACGCACAAGCAGTGCCTGTTGGATTTCCATTCAACGGTCGTCGTGCTTCTTCAATCTCTGCTCTTCCTGCTCCAGCCGCTCAAACAAGCGCCGGCGGGACTGCCTGCTCCCTCCTCCCCGCGGCCGGCTGTGCTGCCACGCAGGCCTCACTGCCCCACCGTACTCCCATCGCTGGTCTAGCCATCCCTCTACACACCCACACATGTTGTTATTCTCCGGCGATGGCAGACGAACCAGTAAACCCTCGTACAGTCATACTCCCCTCTGCGTGGGAAACAACTCCCAAGTCTTCCCTGCCTCCGTGTCTTTCCCTTCCTAGGCCTCGCCGTCGTCCACCGCCCTGGTGCTCTCGGCGCGGCCTGGTCAACGTGGTCAACGACCGACAAGCATCTGAAGTGGACTGTACATGGAGAGGCTGACAGCTGGGTCCACGGCCGCACGCAAGGAAATGCCTCCTTATTATGCACAAAATAATGATTCCTCCACTTGACATCTGGGACCCACCGAAAGGGCCTCTGTATTTCGCAAAAAAAACGTTACCGCCGCTGACAGCCTTGACTCACCAGCTATATGTTTGCACGCAAGGACGTGCCTGCTTATTACGCACAAAAAAATGAATACCCCCCTTCTAGCTGGGACCCAGTATAGTGGCAGGCTGACTTGTGGGCCTACTAAGTTGAGAGGGACAGAGAGCTTTGTCAACTTAGTCAATATGCACGATTCTAGCTCCAGTGACCGTACGATGTCCATCCAACGGCCGTAGTGCTTCTTCAACCTCTGGTCTTCTTGCTCCAGCTGCCCAAACCAGCGTCGGTTGTGCCTCGTGCTCCTGACTCCCGTGGCTGGCTGCGATGCAGCAGAGGCCTCACCGCCCCCATACTACTCCCACCACGGGCCAGGCCATCCCTCCACTCACCCACACCCCCTGTTATTCTGCGGCGATGACAGCCTCCCATCGCAGCCGAACCAGTGAACCCTCGTACTCCTCTCCACGTGGGCATCCACTGCCGCGTCTTCCCCGGCTCCATGTCGTCCCCTTCCTAGGCCTCGCAGTCGTCCACCGCCCTGGTGCTCTCCGTGCGACATGGTCAACTTGGTCAAGGAACGACTTCCATCGGAAGAGTACTGTACGTGGAGAAGCTGATTGCTGGGTCCACGGCGGTCGCAAGGAAGTGCCTCCTTATTATGCGCAAAATAATTATTCCTCCACCTGACAGCAGGGACCCACCGGACGGGCCACCGTATTTCATGAAAAAAAACATTTACCCCCTGACTGCTGGGACCCACCATCTACACCTTCGCACGCAAGGATGTGCGTCCGGGCAAAAAAAATGATTCGCCCCCTGACTGCTGGGACCCACCAGTTACATTTTTGCACGCAAGGAAGTGCGTCCATATTACGGGCAAAAAAAATGATTCGCCCCCTGACTGCTAGGGCCCACCAGCTACATCTTCGCACGCAAAGAAGTGCGTCCGGGCAAAAAAAACGATTCGCCCCCTGACTGCTAGGACCCACCATCTACATCTTCGCATGCAAGGAAGTGCCTGACAGTCGGGACCCACCTAGTCAAAGCGTATGTAGTGTTGTCATTCTTGTCGAGAACGTGTATATACATACTAGTCGATGTAGAGGCGCGCACGTGTCTTAGTAGAGGTGCGCATGTGTCATAGTAGAGGCGTGCACGTAGCATGTACATGTACATACAACGACCAGGGTGCAAGAAAGAAAATACGGCCACGTACATACATACGGGCGGGGTCTCGAATGCCTACTCGCGCATATGTATGACCAGGGCTCGTGTACATGGCTGGGTCGGAACGGAGAAACTGTGTCGTCGTCGTGTTCATGGGGAGGCAACGGAATGCGTCGTCTTCATCGGGAGGCAAACGGAATGCGTCGTGTTCATCGGGAGGCAACGGAACGCGTGGGAGCCAACCGTCTTGGACGGAACAGGTGATGGAGATGAGGCCTGGCGTACCGTAGAACGGAGGAAACTGCCTTGTGTTCGACCGGCCACGTTCGAAACGGGATCCTGTTCATCGGGAGGGGTCTGGCATACCACAAAATGGAGGAAACAGACCTCCTACGATCGAAACGGGGGTC